>NW_013674065.1:32118-34187 GCF_000517525.1 Limulus polyphemus
TTTATTTTATAAACTGGATCACACTGATGTTATAATTAATGTCTGTTTGATTTATTTAATAAACTGGATCACACTGATGTTATAATTAATGTCTGTTTGCCTTATTTTATAAACTGGATCACACTGATGTTATAATTAATGTCTGTTTGATTTATTCTATAAACTGGATCACACTGATGTTATAATTAATGTCTGTTTGCCTTATTTTATAAACTGGATCACACTGATGTTATAATTAATGTCTGTTTGACTTATTTTATAAACTGGATCATACTGATGTTATAATTAATGTATGTTTGATTTATTTTAAAAACTGGATCATACTGATGTTATAATTAATGTTTGTTTGAATAATATTATAAACTGGATCATACTGATGTTATTAGTAATGTATGTTTGATATATTTTATAAACTGGATCACGCTGATGTTATAATTATTATCTGTTTGATTAATATTATAAACTGGATCTTACTGATGTTATAATTAATGTCTGTTTGAATAATATTATAAACGGGAATATACTGATGTTGTAACTAATGTCTGGGTGAATAATCTCGTTATCTGTAGTATAATGGAGTTATAATTAATGTCTGGGTGAATAATCTCGTTATCTGTAGTATAATGGAGCTATAATTAATGTCTGGGTGAATAATCTCGTTATCTGTAGTATAATGGAGTTATAATTAATGTCTGGGTGAATAATCTCGTTATCTGTAGTATAATGGAGCTATAATTAATGATTATTCACCCAGACTCGTTATCTGTAGTATAATGGAGTTATAATTAATGTCTATTAAATTGGTATTTACAAAATTCAATTGCCATGTTCAGGTTAGTTTACGATGAAATTTTGGAGAATGCATTATTTTAAAGTCGAGTAAAGCATTTCTTTTGTATGTATATTACAGTTTGGAATAGATGTCACATATTAGATCTGCTTTAAATAAAACAACAACAAATAAGCTTACACGTGTGTGTGTTAAAGTCATCTTGTAGGCTTACACGTGTGTGTGTTAAAGTCATCTTGTACAGTTAAGTTTTAGCTGACTCTTGGATGAATTATTTGTAAGAATGGATAATCAGATTGGATGTTGTAGAGCACGTGCATAATCTGTTTTGAAATATGCGGATGTGATCATAAAACAATAATGATTGTTTGATTGCACGTTGTAATTTTTTAAAGCTCCTCTTTCGTGTGAAGGTTTAAGCCCGATATCAACATTAGAACTTAGGTAACCAATTGTATCACGTACATAATTAAGTTAAACTGAATGTTTGGTTATGACTGGTTAACAAAAACTTACAAGGTGTCTACGGACCTGTCATCACTCTATTACTAGACCACATGACATTTAGGGAAACACACCTAATGTTCGTAATATATCTAGTCACTCAAAGCAACAACCTTTTAGTTGTTATGTGGAGCCATTGTTTCTATTTTTATTGTCTAGCCTGCACAATAATATTTAAAAAGTGATCCTTAATAATGGTGTTAAACAAGCCCTTCTTATATTATTTCAAAATTCAACAAATAGCAACAATGTCATCCGGGGATTACCCACCTCTAGCTAAATAATAAAGATTTAACCGGATACGGTATTTCCGTTACAACAGACTTGACAAGATACGAAATATCTCATCTAACTCTTTTTTTGTGTCATTGACTAGGAAACTGTATATAAACTATTAGTGCTACCAGTAAAGAACTTGGTTATTCACAGATTTCACGCTGACTGCTTTCTGATTCATTTAGGTACGTTAATCAGCTAAAGCGAAAGACAAACATTTCCAGCCTCCTGGTGGTGTAATTGATCACCTCGAGCCATAAAGAAATTGATCTTTAAACCTAGATAATACATCACCCAGGAAAAATACCGTGTTTTTCAGTGTATAAGACGCACTTTTTACCCCAAAATTTGATGTCAAAATCTGCTTGCTTCCCATACACCGAAGGTATGAATAATATATATATATATATACGATATACACACAAGCCATGTGTAAATATATTTAAATAGGCATGCATAGTTTAGTTCAATTGAATGTGTTATATATAACAATAGTAGT
>NW_013674066.1:0-8091 GCF_000517525.1 Limulus polyphemus
AAAACCCGGATTCTAGCGTTCTAAGTCCGCAGACATACCGCTGTGCCACTGGGGGGGGGGGCAGGAACAGTGAAGGCCAATACAGAATACAGAACTATTGAAGACACCAGGGACAGATATTCAACACTTGCATCGGGCATGACATTGGAAAAGAAGCGTTTGTAATTACGATATAACATCCTTATAATTTTTAATATATAACATAAAATAATGTTTAGGGACAACAGGGGATCTAATGGTCCGTTTCGACTGTCTCATCCTCTAAACTAAAACTATTGAATAAGTAAAATAAACAAAAACACCTTAAAGTCAGCCCTTATCCTTCATATAGTTATCAAACTTTCTCTTAACTCACTTAAAGTTACTGCCTCCACAGAATAACGTATTTGTTCTATTTTACTTCTTACTCTATGCAAAAGAAAATTTTTTTTAGACAAACATGAAAAAAGTTTTGGCAATATTCAGCGTATTGAAAAACTGATATTTCCGCTAAGTCCGAAGAAACAAAAGAGGCTAATATCTCCATTCAGATAAAATAAAGTGTGAACCTTAGCTATAGTAAACATTGTATTTACTCTGAGCTCAACGAGAAGTGAAGTCTAGCTATATCAAACTTTAATATAAAACTGAGGTCAAAATGAAGTGAAGCCTAATTTCAGTTTTGTGTTTACAGCAAAGCGTGTTTTAACACTGAAGTAAGCAGGAAATCGATAGCATTTGTGATATTTTAAATCTTTATCCAGAGTAGGAGATGTAACAATATAATAACATCGAATGACACACTTCAGAATGTACTATTACATTGTATCCATATTGTTAGGTACATGTGTAGACAGGTTTAATATGTTTGTTATAGAATTACTCCATTAACACTAACAATGACGGTGAAAACCAAAAACTCACCTCTGTCCAAAACCAGAAAAAAAAACAACAACAACAAAAAAAAGAACGCAGGTTAACTTTAGTGAAAGAACTGATATTTTTATTGGAAAATGAAAAATGTTAAGATAAAAGATGATGGTCATAAGAAACACCTATAAACAGAACAAGCGTTTTTATGTAAACTAGCAATTTCGTGATTTAATGATATCGAAGGTTTTCAAATTATCTTTGAAATCTGTAGTTCAACAAAAACATGTTTTGGAGTTAACGTATGTCCATAATATCTTTTTTTTTTATATAAAGATTTTAGTTATTTATTGTTATCTCAACTTATTTACTAACTTAGAATCTGAAGAAGAATTAAGCATTTAAATTAACCTTTCCTTTACCTGTGAACGATGATGTAGACTGTCGTATACTTGTTTGCCAGTGGCTATGTTAGTCAGCATGACCGGCGGTGTTCCGTGAACAATTGGACATCTTCCAGCCGAAACGTGAGTCCCTTCTTCGTTCTTCAAATGCATAACAGGAACCAAAAAATACAAGGAAAAAGTTTTAAAAATGGTTTAAAATCAGCGCTTCTTGAAACTTGAGACCGAAACTGGTGTTTATATATTCACCGGTATATATATATATATAGTTTTCTTTTTCAGTTGATCACATGTAATCATATTGCAAGGGAAGAATGACGTACAGTGTTCGAAACGTCATCAAAAACATACGCGGAACTTTCTGTGCCGATTTCATTGGTTTACCGAAGGTATGTCACAGATGATGTGAAATTTACAGCGAAAGTAATTACAAAATCCGGATGTCCTGACAAGTTAGTAACGCAAAGAAACATTTGTTCAGTAAGATAAGTAGAATAACGACTGTCAGAATTTTAAATATATATTCTTCTTTTCGCCAATTAACAGGATTTAAACGGCTTTTACTTATATTTCTTATTAGTATAAATATATACTGTATTATTGTTGGGTTGGCGATAAATTCAACGATAAATGAACAGCATGTACTTCACTTGTTTTGAAAATAATATATATATTCGGAACAACATAAACATAAATACAACAAATTCTTCACACTATAGAGGTTATAGGCATATCACAGACACTATATATATATATGTATATATATAGTTCTCTTCTTCTTGTCAAAAGTCTACTTAGGCCTATTCAATTACTTTAGAATTTCAGTTGAAATGCCGAACTATACCCTGAATCACTATCGCACTTGTATTCTGGATGTGATTCACTTACGATTGTGGCACGAGTTACGTTAACTATTTGGTCTTCTTTCTTCTGAAGATCCTCTATTCCTTTTGTCAAAGTGCACTCAGGCTGATTCAGTTACTTTACAACCACGCTTTTACGGAATAAATTATTTCTCTTATCTCCTTTTCTACTGTTAGTCTTACTCTAAATATTACCTTTAGGCCTATCACTTCCACGGTAATTAACTTCCCGCCGATCTTTTCCTTTCATAACTTTATTTTCTTCTGCTATTATCTGTCTACCATTTCCGGTCGTCTCACGCCATATATATATATCTTTATCACTTAATTGTCTGTCTACCTCCTATATTCTCGACGACAATGTATTGCACATGACGTTCAATATTCTCAACATCAATGAATTATTAATAAAACTTCCTATAATCGTCTGCTTTTAACTCTTATTATAACTAAACCTAAGCAATAATAAAATATTCACTCACAAAAATAAAGTAATCAATAAAATCTAAACTAAACAGTCTTTTATATCATGACAACGACCTATTCTTCCAGAATCTGTCTTTATTAGCTCAACATTTCATTATTACAACTAGGTTATCGACAGTCACCAAGTACGTTATAACAATTGAAATAAACTGGAATTCTAAAAACATATGACTAAAAGCAAAGGAGAATATGATATAATATTTCAACCATACTACATCTGTCATACTCAGTGCCGACGAGGGATTTCCCCTAATACCATGCAGGGCTCAACAGATATAATAGTGATATAGTCACTATGTATATCATCAATTTTTATGAACAGCAATTGTTATGGTATGAAGCAGATTAAGCAACTGAATTATAATTATTATCAACTTAAATTTAAGTCATTTCTAAATCCGATTTTTATGGTAAGAATTTAGAATACAAAATTACTGACTTTATTTTTGTTAATTTTAGCACCGATTCATTATTTATTTATATTTATTATTATTATTAATTAATTTTACAATCGTTCACACAGTTATCAATAAATCTAACATGAATATTTGTATCTAAAATATTCAGATCATATTAAAAACAATATCACTGAATTCAAATTGTTCAAACAAACCGAACCAACTACTGTGAATATATAATTTAAGGAATCAACAGACAAACTAATAGAATCATAGGATTTAGAAGTTTATGATATTCATACTTGTATCTATAAGTATGTTTACAGATATCTGTATCTTATCTATCTCATATATCAACACATACACATTTCATTGTAAAAGTGTATAGACACTACGTCAAAATTTAAAGATCTTAGGAATACAATCAATATTTCTAAGAGGTCAACTTACACTTTTTTTTTTTAATTTTATGTTTAGTTTTCTTGATTATAATGGATTCTTTAATTTTTCGTCCAAGAAAATTATAACATTTAAATAAGATCCAACATTCGATAAGATGATATTTACTTATGATATTCCAGGATATTTTCTATGACGCTAAGCAATAGCATTGTTAGTATTGAAATTTTGGGTGTTACGTACATGTTCAAATACGCTGTAATTTATGGATCGTCATGTTTCTGCTATATAACGTTTTATAACGTAGTTCCTTTTCCCGAAGATTATACAATCTTCATTAAAAGAAATGCTCTGAAGCTAAGCCTAAACAAATTATAAAATAGGATTCATTTATCAAGGATAAATACTTCCAAAAATGAATATGTTTTCATGGATGTCAGTCAAGTTTGTAGCACATATTTTAGTTTTGAAAGATGAGTAGCAAACGTTGTTCATTACACATTAATAAAATGTATATAAAGTTCTTCCAAATAAAGAATTACATTAAAATCCGAGAACACGATAAAATCCAACGTCAGAACAATGGGCTGTATTCACACTTATATTTGACAACAATAGCTAAGACCAAATAATAATCTATATACAAGAATGTTGAGAGCCAGCACGGGCCCCGGGGAACATCCTCGCTGGGTCCCCTTTAACATTTTAAAGAACTTATTAGAAATAAGATCATAAATTGAGAGAGCAATGATCTCATAAACAAGGCAAAATCCTAACAGCAGCCGTTTTTAGCTCACGGGATAAGCGTAAATACGTGCTTTACGACATAACCAGGTTTCTCCCTGGCCCATGGGCAATTGCCCCTTTGCCTCCCCCCTCCTGCCGGCGGGTACATCTATACACATAAAAACGTTAAAATGAAATTAGGAGTTGGGAGTTACTGACGACGTCACCATATGCGTAAGAGAGAGGGGGGTGTAGATTGTACTGTGGATTACAAAGGAAAGATACTTGAGGAATGGATCTAACACACCTCAAAGTCCATCTCAGAGAGCAGTGTTTGTATATTAAGGTTTTCTGTGTGAAATTCTTCATTTGTTTATAGACACTTAGAGTGTCAGTACCGTCACCATGTTGAGTTTTAATACTTTCACGAGATACCCAGGTTTTGAAAGCTTCACTAGATTTGAAATATCTTACTAGATATGTCGCTCAGTTTGTTGTTTTTGATCAGACCATTCGGCTCAAAGTATCTTTTGTACTAGAGGTTTTTTGTGGGTATTAAGTGTCGTGGAATAGGTTTAACTCACATAGGTTTACCCTCTCACTCAATAGGTTTAACTCACATAGGTTTACCCTCTCACTCAACAGGTTTAACTTACATAGGTTTACCCTCGCACTCAACAAGACGCCTTTCACAGCCACCAGATTTGTTCAGATTGTTCGTACTTTAGCCTCATAAGTGAGTATCCTAGAAAGGCCACTTTAACCTTTTGAATGACGACCCCTACATTTTATAAACCACAAAAAAAAAATGTTTCGCACTCGAAGCACGGGTTTTTCTTCTAGTAATAATAATAATAATAATAAATTTTATTAACATTAAACAAAGTAACAGTGATAATTGTTTGAGTGTTTATTACATACTGAACAATTTTCTTCGTCTGTTCTAATAAGTTAAATTTTTCTCAATATTTGATTTCAAAAACCTTTTGTTAATTTTGCTAAATGGTTTAAAAATTTAATTTATATTCTTTATTAGGTGAGAAGCTATCTAATCAGAAAAGTGTCCGTGCACTTTGTTACTGATGTGGAATTTGTGCAAATGGAAAGATACGTTTTATTAAGTAAAAATTCTTCACATTAATATTGTTACTAGAAATTAACAAAAAATTAATTGTATCTGAAGTTATATAATCTAGAGAGAATGACTTGTACCAGACTAAAAAAAAAAGATGTTTCTAAATAGTTATTACTTATAAAAGATACATAAAGAAGGCCTTTCCTTATATATTAATGGAGTTGTTCGGTTTTAGTTATGATATGTATTAATCATGAATTTGACTTCTTGTGTTAAACCGGATTATTTTTTTGTTATTTCTACTAATTCAGGTCATCTTGCTTGTCGGTATGTTATTTCACCGTACTTTCGGCTAATCTAAGATCTTTCTGTAATCGTCCCGGTTCTGTTTAAAACATTTCGTGAATGGGTCTCAATAAGTTACAATAACCTACTTCTAATCGATAATTACACATTTTAATTTATATTCCACAGAAATATATGTTGAATATAAAATAAGCGTGTAATAGGGTATTGATAATCACGAGACTTCGCGGTAAAACAAAACGTCTTTGTTATTTTGGTTTCTTTAATATCTGAAAACAGTTTCTCTTCGAATCTTACGACATAGGAGGTAACTAGCTTAGTAGGTTTATGGGTTTAAATAATGAATGATTTAATATAATATACATAACGGTGGAGGTTGGGAGTCATGCAATGTAAAAAATATAAGGTGATTTACTTCTACTACAAAGTTATTTTAACACCTGTATTTTATGTCGAAATATCAAGGGTGACTCATGACTGCCTTCCCACAAATATCTGCAGACAGCGAAAGGCAGTAGGAATTGCGACGATGTGGGTCAAAGAACTCCCCTTCTCCCAGTGCAATAGAGTTTGATAACCTGCAGTGGGCACAGCGCAAATATTCTGTTGTGTAAATTTCGCTTTAATTGAAACAAATAAATCCTAGTAAGGCACTTTTTACTAACTCAAGGCCACTACGTACGTGAAATTTTATTATAGTGAAAATATTGTAGTATGTAGTGTGATTTATAGCATGTCTACATGAAGAATACCTTTTAGGAAGAGAAGGAATAATTATCATTGGATTATCGTTATTATGGAAATTTTGGTCTTAACGTGTGAATTACTGTTACATGAGTATTTTGTATTTTAGCATAATCATAATATTTATCAAACTGAAACAAACAAGTATACCACATTTAATGTAGTTTCTTTACAACTTATTCACTACATAGAAATACTTGAAAGGAAGAACAAACATTTGGCAAATAAATTTATTTGCTGATATTTTCATAAAATAGCTAATAATTAAATTATTTATTTAAACTTGTTTATAACCAGAGAGTGGTGATATTGTGGTCCATTAATACTTGCAACACATTCTGGCTAACAGAAAACACGGACGACGACCAAAAACGAGCTCACTGTGAGTTAATATTAACAACCAATACAACATGATATTTTTCTCATTCACTTACAACCTAAGAGTAGGCCTAGAAGTCTTTCTGTATCGGTATTTGGTCTGGAAGGACCAGGTACTATTCAGGAAGAGTAGGTCTAAAAAATTAAGTCTGGTTTGTTTTGAATTTTGCATAAAGCTACATGAGGGCTATCTGCACTAGCCGTCCCTAATACAGTAGTGATAGACTACAAATAAGGCAGATAATTAACACCATCCACCGCCAACTCTTGGGCTACTCTTTGTTTTCAACGAATAGTGGGCTTTACCATGACGATATAACGCCCCCATGGCTGAAAGGGCGAGCATATTCGCTGAGGAGATTCGAACCCGCGACCCTCAGATTGCAAGTCGAGCGCCCCCTAACCACCACTAAACAAAACATATGAAAACAAAAACTTCTCCTTTCAGTGTTGAGTTGTCTCCAAGTTGTGAACACTTTAACTAGTACATAAAAAGTTTGATAAATGAAGGGTTATTTCAGCTGTTTTGTGATTAGTTGATACGTACTTCCATGTGTCTGAACGAATCTACAGATTTTTTTTTTTTTGATTTCTATAAATGTAACCAGAATTGTATAATTCCAATATTAATTAAACTGGATTTTTAATAATGTATTTTTGTGGAGAAACTTTATTGTAATGAACTATGAAACACATTTGATAACATCATGTTTGTTATATGATTGTAAACATGGTACATAAGTCGATTCTCGTTAGAAGTAAGAACTAGACTGTCATTGAGAAAGGTGAGTAATGTAACCTAGATGTATTTAACATGGTTTCCTAAGAAGAACTAGACTGTCATGAGAAAGGTGAATAATGTAACCTAGATGTGTTTAACATGGTTTCCTAAGAAGAACTAGACTGTTATGAGAAAGGTGAGTAATGTAACCTAGATGTGTTTAACATGGTTTCCTAAGAAGAACTAGACTGTCATGAGAAAGGTGAGTAATGTAACCTAGATGTGTTTAACATGGTTTCCTAAGAAGAACTAGACTGTCATGAGAAAGGTGAGTAATGTAACCTAGATGTTACAAACAGCTGTAAGTGTTGTACTTAGTTCCTGAGTACAACAGACAGCATTTGATGACAAACACTATCGATAATATACGTTCCTTCAGGTGCTAAACATCATGGATTTTCACTCTATACACAAGGCTCTTGGCATATACAACACCTCACTCATCAAAATGTCGGTGTCCCGCTTTTCCAGTGTTAGAGACAAATTTCACCAACTGTTGGACCTGTGAACAAAATTAGATAAATATATGAAATAATACTTGGCTTTTAGACTATTGTTTTGTTTGTTTGTGCTATCTGTGTTCTGCCCACCACGAGAAACCCGGTTTCTAGCGTTGTAAGTCCGCAGACATTCCGCTGTGCCATTGGGAGGGGGGGGGGCTTTTAGACGAGAACTGACTTTT
>NW_013674066.1:9091-10909 GCF_000517525.1 Limulus polyphemus
CAAAAAAATAATTGACCCGCGATCAAAAAAGGTTGCCGACCACTGGACTATACCTTTCTGATGGCATAGCAGCCTGTGAAAAAACCTGTAACTTTCTTATGACGTAACAGCTTATGATAAGGCTATACTTTTCCGATGATATAGCAGCCTGTGATAAGGCTATACTTTTCTGATGACATAGCAGCCTGTAATAAGGCTATACTTTTCTGATGACATAGCAGCCTGTAATAAGCAAGCCCACATTAAGGTAGTTTGAGGCCCTTTGAATAGGGTACGAGCAAATTTGAAGTTAATTATAATGAATACATATCAACCTTGTACCTGATGATGACAAAACCTTGTCGAAACGTTGTACATTTGCTGTTATATTAAAGTTTTTTCTTCATTACCCATTCAAGCCGTCTCCAGCCATTATTATATATCAAGTTAATTATAATGAATACATATCAACCTTGTACCTGATGATGACAAAACCTTGTCGAAACGTTGTACATTTGCTGTTATATTAAAGTTTTTCTTCATTACCCATTCAAGCCGTCTCCAGCCATTATTATATATCAAGTTAATTATAATGAATACATATCAACCATGTACCTGATGATGACAAAACCTTGTCGAAACGTTGTACATTTGCTGTTATATTAAAGTTTTTTCTTCATTACCCATTCAAGCCATCTCCAGCCATTATTATATATCAAGTTAATTACAGAATATGAGTTAATTAATCGAAATAAATTAGAATATGATGCATATAACTTTTAAAGATGATATATTAAAGTAAATGATAAAATAATAATTGTTGTATAACATGGCAAGTAAGAATGAATTAGGTACATAAAAACAACATAGTTATTGTACATCATTACGGAAGAATTCCAAAACATTACCCTAAAATCGTATTTTTTTCCTTGCTTTGGGGGAAGCAAAATCTCTAATTACATTTTCATAATGTATTTGCCTAAACAATGTCCTTTCTATCAGGAGCAAGGATTGTTTGAAGTTAAGCACAAAGCTACACAATGAGCTATCTGTGCTCTTCCCACCACGACTATCGAAACCCAGTGTCCGCAGACATACCACTGTGCCACTAGGGGGCCAGGAGCAAGGAAAGGGAATTTAAGTGTTCATTTAACATCAAAGCACGCAATTCATTTTCTTTATTCTAGCCATTTTAGAAAAAAGCTCCCTCTGCACTGCATTTCGTGGCGGGTAGGCACAAGTATATTCTTAATGCCACGTCAACATTAGGAAAGCAGATTCGAGTTTGTTTTTCTTGATTGCTTTGATGCATTGTTGGGCGGATAGCGTTTCACTATCAAAAAATTTCCCAAACTGTACCATTTCATAGGGAAAATAACTATCTAGATCTGGAGAGTATATGTCTCCCAATCTTTTAGCTGCAGCAAAAACATCACTTTCATTTTTTTTTTTTAAATTAGATAGAAAACCAAACTTCATTTCTGTTGCTTTATATGCAGCAAGCCAATTTTCCAAACACATTTGTAACTTGTCAACTACCGGTATAAAATTTTCTACCTGAAACTTATAAGTTCCAGATAAACTAATTTCACTTTCAGAAGTCTCATCATTTACCAGCTTTCTTTTTCTCTTTCTAGAAATCTCACTCCTAAACTGTTCTTCTACTATATTTGAAAGCTGATGAGCTTGAATTTCGATTCTGTCGAATTATTCAGATAGTAAATTTACATATTCCTTCAGCGAACTGATAAGCTTTACAGCTGTAGACAAATCAAGGCTCTTTTCTTGAAGCTTATCACTTGAACTAATAAAATCTTCGAATAATTTTATACCAAACAG
>NW_013674066.1:11816-16404 GCF_000517525.1 Limulus polyphemus
GAATCCACAGTTTCTATGCTATTAGTTTGTCCCATTCAGCAGTGCACAGAATAAATGTAGGCTTTACTTTTTTCATGGTTCTGTATAGCTCTAGAACCATGTGACCAATCGCAGAATACTTTTATAAAAGAGTCATCAGAATATTTAAAAAGAATGCAGAAAAAGCAAAACATTTTTCGGGAAAAAGGAGACTAGATCAACCAATCTTAGTTTAATCTTTAAACAGTTCGATGAACAGCATCTCTGAAAATCTGTTGAATGCATACTTCTCTTTGACGCTGAAAAATCTTGCTCTGCTGTATTTTGTTCTGGAATCATATTTTTGCGACTCTAAAATTATATTATTATTTTCCTGTCAGCTGGCCATAGCGCTGGATCAGATGACAGATCGTCTTCCTCGCCAGAATGATTAGCAAGATTTTCAATCTCTTTCCTTTTGCGAATCATAAGGGGATGAAGCTGCACTTGTGCTAGAATTTTTAAGTTTCTACAGTGGGTTGAATAACACTCAGGGTAGAAGCTTTGTTCTTGAAAGGGCTGGTTGGGTTGTTCTGCTCCTCTGTTTCCTTACAAACTGAGAAAAAGTTGGATAGCTTAGGAACTTTTTTATAAAGCAGATTTTATTTTTTCTTGGTTGCATTATATAAGAAACATGCACGTGTATTGCATGTGTCCATGAATGCAAGTAATTTAACAATTATATTTTAAAAAGATATGTCCAAATAAAAGAATATATCATCCCCTCGTTGCTCTTAGCTCTATATTCTATATAAGGTTAAGGGTAACAATTTAATTTTCATTCACTTTAATTATAAAAAGATATTAATGGTCATATCATACCCCATGGTATATTAATTACTTTATGTTGTCATTTATTGACTAGGTAGGTCAAGAAAACAGTTTATCAAACAGCGCAAAGATATTTAAGGAATATATTATAAAATAAAGCTATTTATACGTTAAGTTTTAAAAATAATACTTACTTTTTATCGAAGTTTTATAAACTTTTATAATTTAAGGCTTTCTTATTTACAAAGCACATTTAATAGTTAAAATGAATGGATGAATAATCATTAAAAGATCAAATGAATATATTAGTTTTGACCCACCCTCCACGTCTACCTCTACCTTGCTGTAAATTACAATTTGTTAATAGATTTTTCTAAGACCAACTCCCATTAAATGTATAACCAATAGACAGCTTAAATTTCAATTGATTGACTGGCATATGTTTTATAGAACGTGATGTTACAGATAATTGACAGTTTAGATGAAAAGAAACATAGAAGAACAGTCGACGGCAAAAAACAACAAAACGACTACACAGGTGAGTGAGATATTTCTTGTTTTTCTTATCAATTTTTTAATTATTATTATAAAGGTAACTAAAAATGTAAAACATAGAAACTTTTAGGCTAGACAGGATTAAATTATGTAATATAAATAAATATAATGATAATAATAATAATAATAATTTTTTTCTAAGAGGCATACTCACCAGGACTAACAGCTCACCAGTAGCACGAGCTTTATGTAACTTGGTTAGTTTAACATTTGTTTCATGTTACCGCATATTTTGACACTTCTTATGGCGGGAATCTTAAAACTCACGGTCCAAAAGGCAATAAAACAATAAAATTTAATTATAAACAGTTGTACATGGCTAAGAAGTTTTAAACTATTTTTAAGTAATTCTACAAGGAAAAAATGGTATTTCTTATTTATTTGGAATTTTTCTATGGTGGTTGCGAGGTCGGCCAAATTGATCTAGTCCGTACTGAGTAAGAATAGAACAAATAACAGATAAAATATGAAGATTAATAAAAAAAAAAGAGAGAGAGTTAAACTGACGGTCCGGGTCGTCAGTAAGATCCCCTCACCGCTTGTGGCCCTGGCGCAACTGCGCCTCGGTTAATACGGTCCTGGACCGATAAGGCTATACCTTTATTATTGCTTGGTTTCAAGAGAATAGCATAAAACATCCGCCCCACATCCAATCAAAAATCCTAGCGATGCCATTCAATTAAATAACGTTCTGGTTACTTCTGAACAACAACAAACAGTGACCTTTCAATGAATGTTTTGTCGTTATACAGTTGAGCTTACTGATGACTAGGTATTTCTAGCAGTCCAAGAAGAAAGTGTCTCATCAAACCTACAGTGGACTTTGTTCTTTTTCATACATCACCACCATACATTATCATCATACATTACCACCATACATATGATGATAATGTATGGTGGTGATGTATGATGATAATGTATGGTGGTGATGTATGATGATAATGTATGGTGGTAATGTATGATGATAACATCACCACCATAAATTATCACCATACATATCACCATACATCACCATAAATTATCACCATACATTATCATCATACATTAAACCATACATTATCATCATACATCACCACCATACATTATCATCATACATTATAACCATACATTATCACCATACGTCACCACCATGCATTATCATCATACATTATCACCATACATTATCATCATACGTCACCACCATAAATTATCACCATGCATTATCATCATACATTAAAACCATACATTATCATCATACATCACCACCATACATTATCACCATGCATTATCATCATACATTAAAACCATACATTATCATCATACATTATAACCATACATTATCACCATACGTCACCACCATACACTATCATCATACATTATAACCATACATTATCACCATATATCACCACCATACATTAGCCATGATGATCTAAGAGTGAACCGACCACCTAGTTCTGTTGTACCCCCGGATCTACACCTAACGGAAAGTGAGATCGCTATTCTAAAGAAAGTCCTAAATTTTGTCCCCATTAAGAAACATTTAAATGAGTTCAATACAAAACACCAAATCGAACATTTTTTTGCCGTTTACGCCTTGAAGCGCATTTCGACACTTGAACTTAAGGCAGGAAACACCTACAAACTACAGTGAGTTTGTTTTTTTTTCGCAACTAGGGAAACGAACCAACACGTGGACTTCCCCGAACCGGGAAATTTCTTCCTCCCGATTACCACGCAGAGAAATGTCGAAAGGAATTGCGACATCTGTTAGAAACATCACATAAAATGAAGAAACAGCTTTACATAACATTCGTTCCCATTACAGCATTGTAATCAAACAAGCTGACAAAGGAGGCGCAGTGGTTGTTTGGAAGAAAGAATTTTATCTTCAGGAAGCTCACTGATAGAGCTATCAGACCAATCGTCCTATCTGTGATAACGAAACCCCTTGATGAATAAAAATGATAATAAGCAATAATGAAATTCCATTAGACGATAATCATTTAATTGCTAAATACCTCAAACTTTCTGTATTCTACCTTCTATCTAAGATACATAAACTAAACTATCCTGGCAGACCTATAGTTTCAACATGCAGCTGTCCTTCTAAACTTATCCCTAGTTATAATGATTCCGTTCTAACTCCCTTAGTTCATCAAGTTCCTACTTACATTCAAGACATCAACGACGCCTTACAAAACATTGCGAATATTGAGTCAAAATAAGATTCGATTACGTTATTCGCACTTGACATAACGTCGTTGTATATGTGAAGATGGACTCAAGGCCCTAAAACACAAAGGCTCTGCAGTAACGACCAAATTTATCAACATGCTCCACTTTTCCCCAAAAAACGTGGCTAGCCTACTTCTCTTCTTCATTGTCCTAAAGATAATCTACATACTAACAATACACGTCCGAATTTAGCTTTCTAGAATTTGCTTAGTTTGAATCAAATCAGTAATTATAACACCAACACTGTAAACAATTCTAAACTTCCAACTACACGCGTCCAACCTCGCTTCAACCAACACGTTCCCACTTCCACTAATCATCAACACATTCCCCTTACAATTACGTTTCACCCATTCAACACACAAATAACACGTATATTGTTTGATAACATCCACATCATAACACAGGACAACACCATTGGTCACACGTTCCCTGACAAATCTCTAATTTCTTATAAACGAGACACTAACATTAGAGATTTACTCGTTTATAGCCAACTTCTAAACAACATACAACTATTATCTGATACTCAAGTTGGTACGTACAGGTATCAGGTACAACACTTGCCCTTACATTATAGGCCCTAAATCAACGTATTCTGTGAATAGCCATTTCGCCTGTACATCTAAATGGTCAGTTTATTGTATTATTTATAAGGTTTGTTTGTAATTAAGCACAAAGCTACACATTGAGTTATCTGTGCTCTGCCCACCACGGGTATCGAAACCCGGATTCTAGCGTTGTAAGTTCGCAGACGTACCGCTGTGTGGCATTATTTGTAACAACTGTGACCAAATCTATATAGGAGAAACCAGCCTAATGCTCGCTGAACGTACACGAGAACACTTACGTCGCATCTTTATTAAAGATCAAGGTAAACCTGTAGCTCGGCACTTCAACACAACTGATCATTTTCTTGAGCACTTTAAAGTACTTACTTTACGTCATGCCCCTTGAACACCAATAAACACTATCGAAAAAGAAATAATTTTAAAATTGGGTTATTTAAGTCCTTTAGGTATTTGTTTTG
>NW_013674066.1:16968-20114 GCF_000517525.1 Limulus polyphemus
GCCTTTGGGTATTAATGAACGGTTCAGCTCTTTATAATTAATTTAATACCCTTTTGTTATTATCTTAAAATGTTTAAGTTATTTCTTTCTTTGCTGTATAAGGTTGTTCTATATGTCTAATAGTTTTTAATCACCAGCTCTATCTTATTATTGTTTTTACTATATTGTTTAATTCTCGTTGTTCTATCTCGCGTTACTATTCTGTTTTGTGTATCGTTTCATTTTAAAACGCTCCTGTAAATTGTTGTTAACCGACAGGCTTGATTCTGGCTTGAAAAAAAGAGCGTCTGCTCGAAACATCGCCAACTTAATAAATTATTACCATAGTTTTTAAAGGTGATTTTTTTTCTCTAAAAGTCTAATTTATTATATTGTATCACCTTCGCATTTTTTTTCTACTTATTTATTCACTGAATTCTTAAGCGACCGTTTAAACATCATGTCTCTTGCTAAGAGAACGTAGGACAGCCTTCGTAATGAAATAATCAAATACCTTCATCACTACCTCATTCAACCGTTTCAATCTGGTCTACTTCTTTTCCAGAAAACCAGGTATTGCAGCCACATATCCTTTATGCGTTCAACTTTAAGGTTAATATATACATAACCTACTGTTGTTATCGTCCCAAAGTGGAATAGCGGTAAGTCTACGGACTAACGCTAAAATCCGGGGCTCGATTCCCCGCGGTGACTTTACTCTAAAACAAAGAAAGAAACTGTTGTTATCGTTATAAACTGTAGTACATGTGTGTTACTGTAGTTGTGCATTCTGAATAAAAGTTGTAACCATAAACACTTGAACTGTCATAACATTTATTTTATGCGTGAATTGGGTCTTTTCAAATTATTTCTGGCGTGTTTCATTGACTTTCTAAAGTTATAAAGTATATTTTTATTTTTTCCGGCAAACACTTGCTTGCTTGACTTTTTAGTACAAAGCCACATGTATCTACTATTGGAAATCGAACCCCGAATTTTAACGTTCTTAGTCCTTCAACTTACCACTGACCCATCGAGGGCCTCGGTAAATCCATAATTCTTCTTTTGGATTAGTTGTCAAATAGTACTAAAATTTCTATTCCTTTTAAAGCTTAATCTATACATTTAGTTGGATCAATTACATGAACGAGGCTTAGTGAACGGGCGCAAATGTATGATTTCTGGATCTCTTGCTCTTCTGCAATACCTTCAAAAGTTTGGAACACCCAGACAAATAAATACTGCTATTAAGAAGCAAATTCACGAAAACATCAGCCTGTAAAAAAGCTTACTAAAGATTACAAGTCCTCACCAACCTAAAGGTGAGTCCTCAAATTAATCTTAATAAGAAGCAGTTATTCTCCTCTTTTCTGGGAGACCGAATAAAAAGATTTGTGCCACTGGGGGGAGAGGGGGGCAATGCAGGTTTATTTGTTTGTTTGTGCCACTGGGGGGGGGTCAATGCAGGTTTATTTGTTTGTTTGCTTGTTTGTAATTAAGCACAAAGCTATACAATGAGCTATCTGTGCTCTACCCACCACGGGTATCGAAATCCGGATTCTAGCGTTGTGAGTCCGCAGACGTGTCGCTGTACCACTGGGAGGTGGGACGAAAAATAATAATAATAAAACTTTCTAAGTGTACTATGTAAAGTATCGGATGTAACATTAGAAATAAGTCAAAAGCAGAGTCAGTCACTTTCTAATGGGCAATAGTTTCATCTTAAAAGTAATGGTTCCTCTTATATTTATTTTATGGATTATTTTCTACTGTATCATATGCAGAACAGCTGCTGTTGTGAAACACAAGCAACCATTTTACCATGAATATCCTCAAAACGTTGCAAAACGCACGTTACGCTCATCTATTACGTGCGCTTCTGCACGTACGTCTTTGTTGAAGATTACTTGGAAAGAGTTTATTTCTTTATGAATTATTCATCATTAGATGATGCCCGAAACAACAAAGCTAACAATTATATACTTGTTCCTTTGACCAATCAGAAGACAGGTTCGATAAAGTTTATCTTACACAAGGAATACCAGTCTAGAATGATGACTCAACACCTAGTTTAACAACAAAGTGTAATGTTATAAACAAACATGGTCTCATAATTAATACAGCTTTTGTTTTCAGTTTTAACAATATTTTTGGGAGTATCCTGTGATTAAAATAATGTATCCAGCCGTCATTTTTATGCGTCTATAGCGATCGCAACATCAATATCCCATGAAAATTACTTTAAAAATATTATAAATTGCATGACATTTCGGGTTTCCAAGAAAAACTAAAATAAGTTGCCTTAGATGACAGCAATCCCAATCAAAATAGAATGATCTAAGAAGCCTCCCAGTGGCACAGCGGTATGTCTGCGGACTTACAACGCTAGAATCCAGGTTTCGATACCCGTGACGGGCAGAGCCCAGGTAGCCCACTGTGTAGCTTTGCGCTTAATTACAAACAAACCAGCGGTACGTCTGCGAAGTTACAACGCTAGAATCCGGGTTTCGATACCCTTGGTGAGCAGAACACGGATAGCCCATTGTGTAGCTTTGTGCTTAATTACAAACAAATAAACAATGATCTAAGAATTACGTTTGTACATAATGTAAAAAAACTGGCCCTCTGAATAAGGAAACTAATCGTGTAAAAGTCTCGACATTTTTACATACATATACACTTATAGTTATTGATGATGCTGAATAGTTTATGTCGCCACTTCCAAGCTATCTGAAAAGATCTGCCTTAATCATGACAATACTAGGTGGCAATCGCGCGTTACAAGAACGTGGGTAAGACGTGGTAGCTTAGTAGCCAACATGCTCGGATTGTGACTCCAAGGGTTAGTGGTTCACATCCCATCACTGCGCTTTGAGGCCTTCTGTAGTCTGTAAGTGTAGCTTAGTGGTTAGCATGCGCGGATTGTGAATCCAAGGGTTAGTGGTTCACATCCAATCACTGCGCTTTGAGGCCTTCTGTAAGTGTAGCTTAGTGGTTAGCATGCGCGGATTGTGAATCCAAGGGTTAGTGGTTCACATCCAATCACTGCGCTTTGAGGCCTTCTGTAGTCTGTAAGTGTAGCTTAGTGGTTAGCATGCGCGGATTGTGAATCCAAGGGTTAGTGGTTCACATCCAATCACTGCGCTTTAGAGCCTTTTGAAGTCTGT
>NW_013674066.1:20944-23749 GCF_000517525.1 Limulus polyphemus
CGGTACTCAGTTTTGGTGTATCTTGTGTTTATGCTACAATTTAATTAAGATTTTGATGTATATATATATATTTAAAATGGTACACATCACAAAACCAATTTTATAATATTTATCTTCCAGATAGTAATTGACATTTTCGTTTATTATGGACTACGTTTTGGACGAATTAATCCTCCAACGACAAGGAATTAAAACGTATTCAGAATCAACTTAACTACTTTTAAGAGGTTAATACTTTATGTGTATAAAATTGTAGTTAGTTACCAAATAACAATTAAAATATAATAACGACCCAACTTATGCATGAAGTTTTAACCTACGGTCAAGGATTTACACGAACTTTTAAAACAGTGTTAAGGATTTACATTGTTATTCATAAACACACAAATTTGAAACCGAATTTTGTGGATAGAGTACGCCTTTTAACACTGTAACGCAGTTTGGACGCTTGGTGTTTTGGGTCTGCGTAAACAAGTTTCCAAGTGTAGCTAGTTTAAAAATGATCTAATCTGTGGTGAGTTAAATATTCGACTTCTCGAATTTAGGAAGGGAAACTAACCGCGAGGCTAGCCAACTCATCACACAGTGCATGTTAATCTTTATCGGTAAGAACAGTATATTTAATTAGTCAAACTTATTTCCGGGTTAACTTTGAGCCTTCTGTAGTCTGTAAGTGTAGCTTAGTGGTTAGCATGCGCAGATTGTGAATTCGCGCTTTGGAGAAGCATATGCGCTATAAACGTGGCATGGTGTTAACGCGCCCAGATTGCGAATCCAAGGGTTTATGGTTTGAGTATCACTTTGAAGCCGTGTGTGTGTATACTCTATATAAAAGTGACGGCCAAAATCGTATTATTTTATCAGATAAACGTAGCCTAAGAGTTGGCGATGGGTACTGTATACTAGCTCCTTGCCTCTAACCTTCAAGTTCAAAATTAGGAACGACTGTGCGAGTTTATCTCTTGTGTAGACAAACAAACCGAGCCCTGTTCCACTCTTGGAATTGTATTGTCTCCGTCATAGATCGTGTTCATTCTCGTGGTTGTAATATTACTTTACTCTTCAAGATCGCGAATGTTATTGTCACAAGTTTCTGCGAAGTTCAATATTAGACTTCACTGAATTTGGACGTCGGCCTTCAAGACCACATTTCGCGCAAAGCTACACGAGGGCTATCCGCGCAAGCCGTCCCTAATTTAGCAGTGTGAGACTAGAGGGAAGGCAGGTAGTCATCATCACCCACCGCCAACTCTTGGGCTACTCTTTTACCAACGAATAGTGGGATTGACCGTCCCGTTATAACGCCCCCACGGCTGAAAGGGCGAGCATGTTTTGGTGTGACGGGGAATCGAACCCGCGACTCACAGATTGCGAGTCGAGCACCCTAACCACCTAGCCATACCGGGCCGTAGCACATCTAAACAGACCAAAGACACAACAGTTCACTGGGGGTGCATCAAGAGAGATTCGACAAGTATCTGGTAGAATAGGCTTACTGTCATTCCAGCTTCCGCCAACGTTCTCATAAAATCAATCCCATAAATCAGAAACTATATATATTTCTTCATATTTCAGAAAAGAAGAAAACACATAACATTGTATAAAAAAAATTGATTTTACACGCGAGACCTATCTGAAAAATTACTGTAATATTATAAAAAATTTGGATCTGGGTAAATTATTTTAAACATAGTAAGAGCCCAAGTTGCTTTCAAAGTCCTTTATTAAAACTAATAAAAATGATATTTCGCTCATTTACATCGCATTGGCATCAGTGTATTTTGTTTTCTATCTCGTTGATGTGTTTATTTTGATATCATGATAAGCGCTAATAATATTTCCATTCTGTTAGCCCTCAGTGGCAAAGCGGCATGTCTGTGGCTTTTTACCGTTAGCAACAGAGTTTCGATACTCGTGGTGGGCAGAGCACAGATAGCCCCTTGTGTAACTTTGCGCTTGACTACAAACAAACCATTCAGTTAATAGTTATTTAAGTATCTCATAATGTGCACCGAATGTTGCTCATATTTTAGCAACAGCCTCGTGTTATTTCACTTCAGAAGTTAATATTTGTGTCGCTTCTCTTTGAAGTAGCTAAGACTAATTCCCACTGGATAATTCTCCCCCCCCCCCATTTTTAGTAGCTATCCCTCACGAGCATATGCATAACTTGCAGTCTTTGAAAGTATCATCTTTAAAACTATAAGATAGTATTACTTGTTCTTAATAACGTTAATATACAACCAAAGAAACTTACAGGCAGTCAGCCCTCCCTTCTTGGATACGTCACTTCCAAACTACCTGCAAAAGATCTACTTTGAATTCAAATTCGATGACGAGGAACCGTACCTGATGATGACAAAACCTTGTCGAAACGTTGTACATTTGCTGTTATATTAAAGTTTTTCTTCATTACCCATTCAAGCCGTCTCCAGCCATTATCTACTTTGAATGTTTTACTTTTAGAGTGATTGTAGCTTAAATACAGACGAAGTGTGAGTGTACTTTCAGTTCAGGGAAGGAGAAAACCTGAATTGGAGAAGTTCTGAAAATATCGGAAACGTTTATGGAGTTGGATGATTCCTGTTCTCTTCAGGGTAAACATTATTTGACCTGTAATAAATTTTTCATTCAAAGTTCTGCTCTGAAGGCCATTTCGTAATTTGTTTTCATATTAGTAACAACACTGAAAGTTTTTCCACATCTGCATTTTTACAAGAATACTGAAAACTCTTTCCACGTCTGCAAATCATAATAAGTATCGTGTCTTATGTTGTTTAACAACCGCAGTGATGGATGTGAACC
>NW_013674066.1:24692-26861 GCF_000517525.1 Limulus polyphemus
TGTAGTCTCTCTTGTTTATTTTCTCGTTCTTCTTGTATCTTTTCTTTTTCCTCCAACAGCTGCTGTAGTCTCTCTTGTTTATTTTCTCGTTCTTCTTGTATCTTTTCTTTTTCCTCCAACAGCTGCTGTAGTCTCTCTTGTTTATTTTCTCGTTCTTCTTGTATCTTTTCTTTTTCCTCCAACAGCTGCTGTAATCTCTCTTGTTTATTTTGCTGTATCGTCCAGCAGAATGTTGTTGTTGGAATTTTTATTGAAAAAGCATAATTTTATTGTGTAAGCTGTTGTTTCCAAGCAAATGTTTAAGTGGGTGAAAGTAATTTAATTAAAAACTATAAATTAAATATAGCAGTAAATAAAGCTTGTATTTATTATTATTTTTGTGTAATATCAGTTTTAATTAATAACTACAGATTTATAAATATAATATTGGCGATCGCTAATAAATAAATCTTGTATTGTTTATATAACTAACAACTAGAAACTTATAAAAGTCACATTAACGAATATTAATAAATAAGGTTTGTACTTGTTTATTAATTTTCCTGGTGCATAAATGAGAAGATGTTTCTATCAAATATTTGGTAACTTATCAATCTGTTCTATAGAGGGCGTCAAAGAATTAATTGGAGGTAAGCTAAAAAGTCGGAAACTTTTAACTAGTATTAAACTTGGACAAGTAAATTAAGTAATATTTATTATCATTAAGACAGGTATATTTTTTAGTGAATTTAGAGTTGTAAAAACTATACTATAGCATAATTTAATTAAAAACTATAAATTAAATATAGCAATAAATAAAGCTTGTATTCATTATTATTTTTTTGTAATATCAGTTTTAATTATTGTTTAATAATAATAGCAGAGCGTTCTAACAAAATTTAAAACACTTGAAAAATAGGTGTCAACTAAAGATACGTCTTAATTAGACTTAAGACAAGTTATTTTGGAGTTGATTTAATAGGATATGCTAACTTGTTAATTTAATAAACAACTTAATAAGAAATAATTATTGCTGCTGACTTCTGTAGTAGTATTATTTAGCCCCAATGTTTATTTCTTATATGTAAAGGTTTAAGTTTCAAAGAAAGCATTACCCAACACATTGAAATAGAAGCAGACATTTACTCAACTATCTATGAAAGCATTTCGTGCAACTTCCGGCTAAACAACAACCAAGCCGTTCTATATATGTCATGTATTTTTCTCCCAACAGACAGATCGACCTTAGCTTTGTACAGCACTGCTTAAGTCGAAAACCCACTTCTTTACTAGTTGGGGGACTTTAATTCCCACCACAGGAATTTCCACAGTTACAGAACCAACGCCAAAGGTTTTCACACATTACAAGAGAACAATAAAATGCACGATGTTGACGACACTCCAACACACTGTCACGCAGCCAATGGATACCTACGTCGTATTTGACCTGCCTGTAATCCCTACACCCATTTACCTTATTCCTGTAACTTCACGGTTAACCCTGACCTAACTAGTCACCACTTTCCTATCATCTTTGACATTTCTTTCAACAAACAGGAAATTCATGTCAACCTCCCACGGGTTTACAACTATACACAAACCGATTGGAGAAACTACAGTGTAACTTTTGACACACTTTTACTTGACGTCTAAACTATCTCTAACGAACACGATCTCGACAAATAGGTAGATGACGTCGCGGAAGCTATTTAAAAAAGCAACATAAATCGTAATTCCTTCTTCAATACCTGCCCCCCCCCCCCCAGTGGCACAGCGGTACGTCTGCGGACTTACAGCACTAGAAACCGGGTTTCGATACCCGTGGTGGGTAAAAATTTAACCAGTCGTTAAAACAAAATATATCAATGAACACGTCTCATCAAGACCCAACTTATACACCTCAAAGTTTTCGACTAATATTACCAACGGTACTACTTCAACGCATGTATACGAAATCTTTGAAAGACAAATCACAATGGGTGAACTTAAAATTAACTTAGCAACGCTTAAAAATTCCTCCCCTGGATAAGATGGTATAAGAAATATTCTCTTAAAAAACGCCTCAAGCAACCTTCTCTGCCATCTTTTAAATATTGTTGCGTCAGCGAGTCACGTGACTACTGTGACGCAACGTTTCTAAAACTAACATGTACTTTGGCGAATGCTCTAGTAATTACTAGATATAGGGTA
>NW_013674066.1:27120-29482 GCF_000517525.1 Limulus polyphemus
AACTTGTGTCGCTTAAGTTTCGTCGGAACGAAGTTACGGAAAATCAATTAACAAACGGAGACGTAACAATATCATGAACCTATCCTTCTTGTCAGGATACTTCTCCGCTGTCTGAAAAAAAGCTAGAATCACAGTCATCACTAAAACATCACCAGGAAGCTCCAACCCCGATAACTTCAGATCGATAAATCTACTAAATTGCATAGGTAAAGTTATGAAAAGAATTATTTCCAAAAGATTACTCCTTTTTTGTTAAAACAATAATCTAATCCCTGACTTACAGAACTCTTCACGAAAAGGACGACAGACCGCAGATAATCTAACCAGACTCACAGAATCCATATATAAATCATTCAACAACAATCAGGTAACAATTGCGGTTTTTTTAGATGTCAAAAAAGCTTTCGATTCAGTGTGGCATAATGCCATCAGATGGCAGCACAATGCCATCAAATACGGCTCTATTCCATGAATATTAATAACAAAATAATCAGATGGATATCTAACTTTTTAACCAATCGAACTGCAACAGTTAAAAAAACAAAAAACACTTTATCAAAGACATTCAACATCACTGCAGGAGTACCACAAGGATCTGTTCTATCACCACTACTTCACACGCTGTTTGTAAACAACATACCCTTCCCTGACTTGACATACACGTACTAGCCCTTGCGAACAAACCAGCCTCCACCTTATTTAAATGTAAGCCATCCATTCCAAAAAACTCCCTTCTCCAATTAAACTGATCCCACAAATCCATAACAGCCAACCTGCTCATTCTTACTTATTAACCTAAGCCTAGCATTTAGCCCAAGTGACCTACTCATAATTTCATCCCCACAGTTAATTGTGGGCAGTATCACTGACACAATTAAGTTATGGCCCTAATATTAAATGCCTATATCCACCCATTGTATTTATTAATTAGCTCCTTTGACCTACCTTTCTGTACCTCATTAGACCCTATGTGCACAACAAAAACTGCATCATTGCTAGCCCTTTTATTATATCCCTTGCTCTGTCAGTTGTGTCCTCCAACTGTGCCCCTGCGTAGCACAACCAATTATTTTCTCTCTATTTACCCCACAGACTGTCCTATCCATATGCCTTGTCAAAGAATCACCTATCAGGCAGGTGGTAGTACCACCTATGTTGGGATGGCTTGAATTGTTAGATTTAATATTTTTGATACCTCGGATATTTTCGCCCTCGGCATTAACTGGGCCTTGTAACGCTCCTCATATTGTGCTTTTCTTTCCAAGACCTCTGCAGCTTGAGAAGGTCAGTCCTCATTTTCCCCTGTCTGCCTCTCCTCTATATCTCATCTCTATCCTCATCCTGGTCAGGACAGATTCCTCTGTCCTGTCCATGCACTCCATTGGTATATTACTCGCGTGGCTTTGTTACAGAGTCCTCGTTCTCTCCTTTTTCTCCCTTGGCAACCTTCCTCTTCCCATGATCTTTGCCAAGTTTTTTTTTGTTTTTTTTCGTTTGAATTTATGCACAAAGCTACACAATGCTCTGCCCACCACGGGTGTCGACACCCGGTTTCTAGCGTTGTAAGTCCGCAGACATACCGCTGTGCCACTGGGGGGCTTTCCCAAGTTAACATGGCCAATTGGGTTTGATCCAGTTGGCATATTCCTCCTTCCTACTGTGGATACAACACCTGCCAATATCGGAAGCGAAACAACCAAACAACTACTATTAGTCCTCACACTATAAGTACAAATATTGTTGATGACACCATACCAGACTACAATTATTACTACATATGATTTTTCAAGTCACTGGACCTTAAACAGCACGAATAGATACTATAAGGAAAACTACTAATTCTTGACACTTTCATTCACCTTTGTTGAACTGAAACCAATGCACTAAATCTAAAGAAAATAACTACATGACCTAACATGAATAAAGAAGAAAGAAACGTCTTACTTTTTCTCAAGAACTGTACATAGTAATTAAACCAACTGAGAAGGATGCTGTTGTGGTCATGTGGCAGTGAAGCCTTTACACAGAAGAAGTCTACAGATAACTAAAGAACCACAACTTCTACAAGACACTCGATAAATATCCCATACCCAAATACCAGAAATGCACTCAGCAAACCATCCAAGAACTTTTAAAATGCAACAAACTCCAAAAATAATGCAAAAACCTAATTATAAAATATCGTAGAACAGTAAATTTCTACTTATTGCCCAAGATTCACAAATCTGGGTATTAAGGATGCCCAATTGTTTCAGCTTGCAGTTATCCCACTAAACAAATATCTAATTGTCTAGATAATGTTCTGTGGCCTCTCGTCATATGTCACTAATTTAATAGAACATTTTGTTATACCCATCCATAG
>NW_013674066.1:30409-32982 GCF_000517525.1 Limulus polyphemus
TAAATCACGAAAAATTAGGTGTCTATTTACTTGTGACCACTCAGTGTACATCATAAAGTTTCACTTCATACATCTGTCGACCTATTTCAGTTTTATTTTAGGGAAAATATGAACAGGTTTCGAAACTGATGCTTTATTAACATTACACACAAACCTCGTAGAATTCTTTTGCCCATTTGTTGAAAGTTTGTTCCTGACCCCGAAGCTCATCTCCTAAACCGACCGCCAGGAGGCGCTTGGCTTGAAGAGCGTTGAACGTTTCGTCGACATTCTTACCGAAAGCGCAAAACGTTGGATATTGGCTCGATCCCAGAGCGAAAACTCCATACCTATAATAACATGAAACAACAGTTAACATGTTAGCACTAGAGGACTATTTTATGCATATTTTAAAGCTAGTAATAAGTCTGTGTATTAATACAACTGTTAACAAAATGTAGAATAGTGGTGCATATATACAAAAGTATTAGCATGTATACAATATAAAGCAACGAAATACTTTCAAATACTTCAGTAAAAAAGTTATGGTGTATTGTTTTTCATTGAAGATTAGTGTATTATTCTTCTTGAATCATCTTGAGATTTCAGTGTGATGATAATGACGTCATTATATTTTACCTTTTTATAGCTAGTGCAGAATGTATCTTTATTCAGATCTATTCAGGATGATTTTCTAAATTTTTCATGCAAATGTTCTGCTTATAGTTGAAGTCTTCCAGCTACACTTTATGTACAAATGTCGTAAACACACTATAAACATTGTTTTTAAAGAAAATTTTTCTTACTTAAATGGCTATCACGCAGAAGCCTGTACCAGCTTGATACTGTGTCTGTGCCTACTCCTTGAGCTGGTGTAAGCTCATTTGAAAGGGTGATATAGATATTTCTACAAGTTGGTATGAGGGGAGAGTTCTTTCTCTTGAATATGGATATTTGAACAGATGTACTCAAAGGGATAAAGCACTAGTAGGATACTGCTTTTGGTTGATTTGGAATCTTAGTAAATGAAACGGTGTATATTTTATGTTTGTTAGTTTGTAGTTAAGCACAAAGCTACAAAAAGGGCTATCTGTGCTCTGCCCACCAAGGGTATCGAAACCAGGTTTCTAGCATTGTAAGTCCGCGGACATACCGCTGTGCCACTGGGGGACATATAATTTATGTGAATCATTATATGTTTATACACATATCAGCAAAATAAGACATACTACTATTCTGCCGCTGTGTGAACCCAATAACAATGATACTTGTGTGAAAAAAAAAAAAAATCACCAAAGCTGTGTTATTATTGTAAATAGTACAAATTATAAGCGGAAAATTCAGGTGATCCTTTTCAGCATACTATGTGTCTTTAAGGTTTTATATTGTTTGTTTTTTACCTTTTAATTAGGTTTTAGTCATTAAATGTTTAGAAATTTTAATTTTCCTCTAGAACAAAGTTACACACTGGACTATCTGCGTTTTGTCCAGTGCGGGACCGAGCCTCAGATTTTAACGTTAGTAGCTACCAACGGTTGAACCACCAGGAGAAAAATTGTGAATTAGAGAAGCTTCAATTTATAATTTGTTTCTCAGTTGGTTTAGATTTTTTTTTTTAAACAACTGAACTGTATCCTCATAAAGTACAGTTTGAAATATTGTACTGCGAAATTTACGATTTTATAGAGCATTAGCAAACTTAATGCCACTTGCATCAATTGATTAATCTCGCTCCCAGTAAGTCAAGGGACTAAAAACGCTAAACATCTATTTCTATACCCGCAGTGGGCACAGCACAGATGCAACTTTGCGCTAAACAATAAACAAAAATCAAGGCCATCTACCGGCCCAACAAGGCAATAATCACCGAATAATTAGTCTCGCAGTAAATCATTTTAATGATGGTAATAGATGTTAGTTACTCCTAATTAATGTGACAAATACATAGTGTTGTTTTAGATACTACTACTTACTTCACATGGTTTTAAGTTAATAGTAATGCTGTTTTTAATATTACTACTTACTTCACATGGTTTTAAGTAAATAGTAATGCCGTTTTAAATATTACTACTTACTTCAAATGGTTTTAAGTTAATAGTAATGCCGTTTTAAATATTACTACTTACTTCACATGGTTTTAAGTAAATAGTAATGCTGTTTTAAATATTACTACTTAGGTTCACATGTTTTAAGTAAATAGTAGTCCTGTTTTTAATATTACTACTTATTTCACATGTTTTAAGTAAATAGTAATGCCGTTTTAATATTACTACTTACTTCACATGGTTTTAAGTTGATAGTAATGCTGTTTTAAATACTACTACTTACTTTACATGTTTTAAGTAAATAGTAATGCCGTTTTAAATATTACTACTTACTTTACATGTTTTAAGTTAATAGTAATGCCGTTTTAAATATTACTACTTACTTCACATGTTTTAAGTAAATAGTAAGCTGTTTTAATATTACTACTTACTTCAAATGTTTTAAGTAAATAGTAATCCTGTTTTTAATATTACTACTTACTTCACATGGTTTTAAGTTAATAGTAATGCTGTTTTAAATATTACTACTTACTTCACATGTTTTAAGTA
>NW_013674067.1:0-5814 GCF_000517525.1 Limulus polyphemus
AACAATATTCTTCTAAACACTGTGTACTTCATTATACACTGTTAACAATATTCTTCTAAAGACTGTGTACATCATTATACACTGTTAACAATATTCTTCTAAAGACTGTGTACTTCATTATACACTGTTAACAATATTCTTCTAAAGACTGAGTACTTCATTATACACTGTTAACAATATTCTTCTAAAGACTGTGTACTTCATTATACACTGTTAACAGTAATCATCTAAAGACTGTGTACATCATTATACATTGTTAACAGTAGTAATTTAAAGACTGTGTACTTATAATAAAGAACAATAAACATTCTGTACTTTGTTTGTAATCAAGAAAGGGTACTGACTCTCTCAGCACTGATCCAATATCTTATCATTACTTTACGCTTATTTCATTTCTTATATTATCTGTCACAAACTGTTAATGTTGATGTTTTGTTTATTTCATACGACATTATTTTTAGTATAATTTGCTTGAAATAGTTAACTCAGATATTCTAGTTTTAAAAGTTACTTTGATCACCATGCGATAACGGATGACTGGTTTTATATTAGGCAGACCTAGAATTATATGATTTATTCCTACCAACCATTAAAGTTATTAACTAGTCTAGTAATGATTCTGAGACCTACTTACATTGATTACTTCGTGACAAAACATTTCTTAAACGTTCCTATAAAAGTAGTATTTTCGGATCCAGAAGAATGTGTTTCGGTTTTCTTTTGCTAGAATTGTTCCAACACTGAAAACATCAGACAATAATTAAAGAAGAACTTGACAAAGTGGCAAAATATACTCCCAAAAAACGGCATTTAATTTGAAGCGTCACACAAAAGGCACGACATCTCCAGGTCAGGTGACTCACACACACAGGGGATTGAAATGTATACCTCCACGTCACTTAAAGAAGACAAGGTGTCGATATGGTGACTTCTTTTCCTGTAAGTTAGCCCACGGATGGCGACAGACATCATTTTACCCTTTACATAAGCTCCTAACATAAAATTAATAGTCGCTAGCTGTAGATTCCACATTTCTTGCCATTAGTGAAATAACATTTTAATAATTTATTATTGCTGCTGTCCACCACATTAACAACAGGAATTAGGACTTTCTCTTTGACATCAGTCACCTGTTGCAGAGGGTTACATCCTCTACTCATTTGGAAGACGTCATCTTTAGGAGGAGTACTACAGTCACTAATTGAAGGAAATATGTTTATCTTAGTGGAGATGGGACTATTTTCTTCCACTTTATTCATCACATTAGATTGACACGTTTTATTATTCGAAGAAGTTGCTGTAATATCATCATCTTTATTATCTTTAAGTAACGGGGATCGTTCTCCATGGTCATCTTCCATTTCTTCTTCTTCTTCTTCATTTTCCAAAATGGCCAAAGACTTCATCTCAACAGAAGTTGAAGAACTACGTATTAGTTTGGTTGCGATATGCTGAAGAGGTTTCTCGATATGGGTTAACGTTCCTTCCTTCTTACTCAGAACACAGTCTTCTGAATCTATTGAAGACGCTTTTTGAAGGCGTTTTAGATTATTCTGTGGCTTGTTTTTAAGATCTCGGAAATGAATCTCTGAACTTTTTAACGTTTTCAGTTCATTACTGAGAAGGGAATCTTTTGAACTCTCATCTGAAATTAACTTATTACTCAAAGAAAAGTGGTTAGAATCTTCTGATATCTTTGGTTTGGCACCTGTGAAAGGAACATCAAACGTTTTCGAGAAGCATGATTTGTTATGTAAGAGTGGTTCACTGGAATAATCTTTGTCAAGTTCATCTGTTTGTCTTTCTGCTTCTGATGATGCACTATCTGAAATACCATCACTCTCCATTGATGCCAAGTGAAGGGGTTCAACCTGAACCTTAACAGTCATACAACTGTCTGAAAGATACAACTCCAGAGAGTCTAAAGAGCAACGAATAGGGGTCTCGCAACCATCTGGATCCGGCAAATCGATGTCTTGAGGAGAAGGAACAAACTCGTCCTCTACTTGATGACTACTGAGACAAAGTGGGAAAGGTGTGGACTTCGGCAAATCGATGTCTTGAGGAGAAGGAACAAACTCGTCCTCTACTTGGTGACTACTGAAACAAAGTGGGAAAGGTGTGGACTTCGGCAAATCGATGTCTTGAGGAGAAGGAACAAACTCGTCCTCTACTTGATGACTACTGAGACAAAGTGGGAAAGGTGTGGACTTCGTAAGTAGTGGGAGGTACAGTTCAGGTCCATTTGGAACATGCAAAGGGCTAGGAGGCTCAGAAGTTTGTGGGCACGTAGAGAATGGTCTCCTCTCTAACATAATGGAAACTATAGAGGATTTACGAGCAGGGAAGAATGGGGATGAATTTGGAATAGTTAAGTAGTTCCCGAAACGAGTAGGAGGAGGAGTGTCCTTTGGTAATAGTTGGCCATCCAGCAGATATTCGGACAGTATTGCATCACTGTCTGTGGGGTGATTGTCAGCTGGGACTACCTTAGCACTAGTGTCTTTACATTCAAACATAACACAAGCAGCAACTAGCACGATCCCCCCAATCCCCATAATGGCAGGACCCACATACGTCAAATTATGAAGATGGTACTGACTCTGTTTATTTGTTATAGTAACAGTTTCATTGTTTCTCTTTTCTTCATAGGTGGAGAATAGTTGGGCATAGAACCCCACGACAGACATAGCAATCCCTATTGTAATTAGCAAAACTCCCCCACTATAGGCCTTGACAGCCCCCCAACAACACCCCCATGACAGCTTGTTCTTCAGCGCAGCAAACCCTTTGTTTTTTTTCTCTTCTTCAGAAGACTTAACCAATTGCCCTTGGGTGTAGTTCGAGGGTGGGTAGATGGGTTGGTGAGATGGAGCCTTTGCCCGAAGTTTGGCTACTGGTGTGGGAGGAACAACCGGTCCCAACAATCTATTTGTATTGTGTTGACGTAACTGCCGTCCTATTACTGCAGCGCTGTTCATCGTGCTAGTATAAGGAATTAGGCCTAACTAGCTGGCCTGCGGAGAACTGGGGAACAACCCCCGTAAAAAATCAACGAATTAGAATCGATAAAAAAAATTTCCGCTCAATTGGCGAGTACAACCATGAGTCTCACGTGGAGTTAGTCCTTGAGAGTAACCTCGGAGTTTATGAGCATCGCGTGGCACGAGCTTTACAAGTTACACACGCTCTAAAGACTCGAAGTGGTCCAGTTCATCACCGCTGCAGTGAGACTTACACGCGCAACGAGAGCATGCGTGTCAGAAGAAACCTAAAACGAAGAGACATAAGTGGCTGGTAGAGTTGACCCGATCAGCTGTTATCTACATAGAGGTGAGCTCGAACATGAACAATGACGCCACAGCCAGTGTTTGTACGTTAAGTAGTGATTTCAGTCGTTCAGAGATTCATACGCCTTACGTTAAAAGTCAAGGCTATGACAAAAATTAATGATTGTCATATATTATCAAAAAGTATGAACGGTATTATATTATTTCATTTAAAAACAAAATAATAAAAGTACTATATATGAAGCAAAGCTTCGTTCCATGGATATCAATAACGTGATTTCACTCGAAGTTATCAGACATGTTACTAGAGTCGAAGTCATCAGACAAGTGAGTAAAGTTTTCAGACTGGATAAATCCACATTTTATTTCACCAACTACGCGGTAAGTTGTCCTTAGTTAGACATCTAACTCAGATAGTCCACCATTCTCTTACACTTTAGTTTCGTTTCTCTAGTAAAATTATCTTCAATGTGAACTGTGTTAATTCAAGAGTGATTTCTTTACCGTTACTGCTGTATTTTTAATACTCAAAACGTTCGAATTATTTATCATAATATATGACAAAGGTAAACCTAATACTGATCGACATGCGTGTAAACATATCGGAGTGGGTGATTTTAGAAAGTGAACAGAAAGAGATTGGACAAGAGAAAAAAGTGACAACAAAGATTCCAAAGCGAAATAGAGAAACTTTGTAACCAATATATCTTAAAATGTAATCCACATAAAAGAAGACACGCAGAAAAATATCAAGAAGTATATAGTCACGAGTGGTATTCAGAGAGAGAATAAAAATAGCCTAATGCTTCAAAGTATGTAAACGAAAAATCAACGTTATATAAAAATGATGAAAGAAAAACCAAAATACTGAATGTAAAACTCAAAATTACAATATTTAGCAAAATAAATCCACTACTGCGCCAGTAATGCCAACACAAAACGGATAACAAGTGACAAAGATTCTACCATTCTGTTAAAAAATTGAAAAAGGTAATGGAAAATAGTTTTCAAAAATATTAGTTACACATTGTCTCACAGGCGGGATGTATATGTGTGTGTGTGTATAAGCTATACCATTTCTGTAAGCTATAAAACAACTGTTCCTTCTTCTTAAATGAATACCAGTAAATAAATATATATTTGTAGTGTTCTATTATTGGGGTGAATTATTTTGGATTATTTGTTAAAATAATGCAAAGACCGGTTCACGTAATGATAACGAATCAAAATATTTCTTCCATAAAGATTGCTTAAGGCTATGTTCACTTTTACACAACTTGTAGGCCTAAGTTCACAAACAACATTTCAATAGGAACTGCGAGACTAATAGTACATATGCCTAATTTACTTATAAACTTCCTTGAAGAGTTTCTCAGCTAATCGTTTGAGTAACTGAATAGAAGCGATAACACTTATTACTAACACTGAACTGAATCATTTCTGATTACACATTACCATTGTTTCACTCTTTTTTTCATTACTACACGAAATTTCTAGATCATAACCTCATAACCATACATAATGATGATGTCGCTCTAGCAACCAACACAAACATATATCTTCCAGAAAAGAAACAGATCATTATTTATAATGTGAGAGACATGGCACGGCCTCATCGTTAGGATACTCGACTCGTCATCCCATCATCGAACATGCTCAGCTGTGGAGGCGTTATAAGATGAACTGGTGAAAAGTAACCCAAGAGTTGGCGGCAGGTGGTGTTGATTAGCTGCCTTACCTCTAGTCTATTACTTCGAAATTTGGGATGGCTAGCGCAGAAAACCTAGCGTGAAATTAATACCAAAATGCAACAGACAAACTGTTTCATATGACGATGTTATATTTGTTGCTGTGGAAATATCTAAGCTTTTGAAACATAATATTAAATGGTTAAAGAAAGCTAAACGTTTATATACATAATATTAAATGGTTAAAGAAAGCTAAACGTTTATATATTTCATTCTTCTACGTCTTTGAACTGATTTTATTCCTTATTCATTTGTCTCTTTTCTTTTACCAGAACTAAAATTACTGTCGTTGTTGTTTCAGTGTAGTATACCCTGTCATTGTTGTTTCAGTGTAGCATACCCTGTCGTTCCTGTTTCAGTGTAGTATATCATGTCCTTGTTGTTTCTGTGTAGTATATCCTGTCGTTGTTGTTTCAGTGTAGTATACCCTGTCGTTGTTGTTTCAGTGTAGTATACCCTGTCGTTGTTGTTTCAGTGTAGTATACCTGTCGTTGTTGTTTCAGTGTAGTATACCCTGTCGTTGTTGTTTCAGTGTAGTATACAATGTCGTTGTTGTTTCAGTGTAGTATACAATGTCGTTGTTGTTTCAGTGTAGTATACCCTGTCGTTGTTGTTTCAGTGTAGTATACCCTGTCGTTGTTGTTTCAGTGTAGTATATCATGTCCTTGTTGTTTCTGTGTAGTATAGCCTGTCGTTGTTGTTTCAGTGTAGTATACCCTGTCGTTGTTGTTTCAGTGTAGTATACCCTGTCGTTGTTGTTTCAGTGTAGTATAGCC
>NW_013674067.1:5863-6778 GCF_000517525.1 Limulus polyphemus
TATACAATGTCGTTGTTGTTTCAGTGTAGTATACAATGTCGTTGTTGTTTCAGTGTAGTATACCCTGTATTCCTGTTTCTGTGTAGCATACCCTGTCGTTCCTGTTTCTGTGTAGTATACAATGTCGTTGTTGTTTCAGTGTAGTATACCCTGTCTTTCCTGTTTCTGTGTAGTATATCCTGTCGTTGTTGTTTCTGTGTAGTATAGCCTGTCGTTCCTGTTTCAGTGTAGTATACCCTGTCTTTCCTGTTTCTGTGTAGTATATCATGTCCTTATTGTTTCAGTGTAGTATAGCCTGTCGTTGTTGTTTCTGTGTAGTATACCCTGTCATTGTTGTTTCAGTGTAGCATACCCTGTCGTTCCTGTTTCAGTGTAGTATATCATGTCCTTGTTGTTTCTGTGTAGTATATCCTGTCGTTGTTGTTTCAGTGTAGTATAGCCTGTCGTTGTTGTTTCTGTGTAGTATATCATGTCCTTATTGTTTCAGTGTAGTATAGCCTGTCGTTGTTGTTTCTGTGTAGTATACCATGTCCTTGTTGTTTCTGTGTAGTATATCCTGTCGTTGTTGTTTCTGTGTAGTATAGCCTGTCGTTGTTGTTTCAGTGCATACACCTGGAAAAGAATATTTTGTTCATTCTATTTTTCTGTTCTCTTTATAATTTTAATGACTTTTTTTTCAGTTTTTAAAAGATATCACTTTGCTTAATATGAAGGAAATAACGGTTAATGGATTACTCTATATTTTAACTTTCACAATTTTAGAAATTCTGTAATCCAGTGTTTTTCAACCGTCAGTCCAGGGACCACCGCCGGTCCGTCACAACCACCATGAAACAGTTAACAGTTATCATAATTGTCATGCCACACTTTTATTACCATTTCATTGTTGTATTAATCCAACAATGAATTGATAAT
>NW_013674067.1:7694-9397 GCF_000517525.1 Limulus polyphemus
AACGGTAATTGTTGGGATTTTTACTTTTACTCTTACTTAGATCAAAATGTTATTTTGTTTACCACAATGAACATTTTTTGTTACGTTTGAGTTCTAGAATAATCGATAAGACACCCACGTCGCGATTGGTCTAGAGAAATCTGTAGCCAGTGGTTGTCAACTGTTTAAGTATAACAAAATGTGACCGGATTTCAATGAAAATGATTTACTTATGTAAAAGAACATATGACGTTTTGTGAAAAATCTGTACGTGATGGAGAAAAATGGATATCATTTTCGGATTCAGCGTACAGCAATTACTGTAGAACATGTAAAATTTCGAGACAATAAAACCATCGCAGGCCTGTGTAGTCTAAGTGAATTTATTTAAATCTTTTAGGTGCTGGAGACTGTTTTTTGTTTAAAAAAAGCACGCTGAATGTAATTAGTTTTTTTTTTCAGGCTAGATTTGATCACATCACTTAAGAAACGAAAATATAAATTAAAAATTGACTTTTTAGAGAAAATAGTAAATGGACTGACTTGTGATGTATTTAGCTTTAACATAAATTAATGAAAAAAAAATGACTTTTTAAAACATTGAGTGATAAAACTCCATTTTTTTGTTATTTTTAAGGTTGTAATCAAAGTAGTAGAAGCGTCAGGAAAGTTTAAAAGTAAATATCTTCGTTTCACTGTCTCGTTGTAATTAACCGAGCATTTTAATTATATCCCAAGGCACTTTACTGTACACATTGATCTTAAAGTCTACGAGTTCCACGAGGATTTGAAGGTTAATGTCCACAGTAAAGGCTCTTCCAGTATAATTAAAATGTTTGGGTAATTATAACAAATTCAGAAAAAAATAATAGTTTTGAAAGTAAAAAAAAATTATATTTTAAGAAAAATTTCACAGTTACGTCTTCATCCGGGCTGAACAATAATTTGACCTCTGTTGGTTCAGCGGTAAGCTTGAGAACTTATAGCGTTATAATTCGGGTTTCAACCCCTCTAGTGGGCTCAGCAAAGATAGCCAATTGAGCGGCTTTGCGCTTAACAACAAACGAACAGTAACTTTTCTTTCATAATAACCTTTCTTCATAGCGCCATCTAATGGAATTTTCATTAAGAAAATTAGAATCTGTGAAATATCAAGCAGTTAGATATCGCTGTCGGTAAAGCGATAGAAAGGAAGACCTTACTATTTACGTACTTCTGCTGAAATATAGCTCTAAAACTTTTTTTTAAATGTTGTAGTGTTTGTTTCAATATATATTCTGAAATACCTACAATACATCACGTTTATTTGCAACATAAGGTTGGAAGAAGATCAAAAGTGGTTTTAACATATTCGGTTTTACGATGTTGAGTGAAGGAGCTGTAGAACTGCACAGAAATATTTATGTCTGCTTCATAGTCTTTCAAGAACTTTTAACAGGGTTAACGTCGTTAGAGATCTTGCAGCTGGTTGTAGTAAATCCGAGAATTTATACCACAGTCAGGAGGCAGCAGATGGAACTGATGGAGAACTGAGCAGTTGGTTTGTGTATAAGAAAGATTTCAGCTGTCACCGATTACAGGGGTGGTTGATGAGAGAAGTAGATACTGCTACAGGTAATTAAATGTAACCTGTAATAAATAGTATGATGTTGATGGGTGAATCTAAGTGGTAACTGGATATAACCTGTAATAAATAGTATGATGTTGATGGGTGAATCTAAGTG
>NW_013674067.1:10309-11670 GCF_000517525.1 Limulus polyphemus
TAAATATAGGAATGACAAAAACGGGACTGGTAAATATTGGAATGGCAAATACGGGAATGGTAAACATAGGAATGATAAAAACTTATATATCAAAGAACTGTTGAGGGCAGTGGTGAAACTAGACCTGAAGTAGATACTACTACAATGTTACATAAGGTCAGTCCTATTATATACGAAATGGAAACATGGAACCTGTCTGCTAAAACACCACGACAGATGTAATCATTTATCATATGGTGTTATAGACGAATGATGAATAAAATATGAGGAATGATTGGAACAGAGAAGAAGAAAAAGACAAGTACTGGACATATATGTAGTAAACAGAAGAGGTTTATAACTAGATCTGAGGGAACGTTTACAGAGATTCTAATGGGTATAGAACAAGAGGTAAGCAGAGGCTCCTAATTCACCTAATAATCATCATTGAGTTACACTGAACAAAACGTATATGGTGAGATAAGGTGATTATAAATCCAGTTTTACATCACATAGAGGGAATGATGAAACGTGAGTAATACCGAATTGCTTTATTTTACTGAGCTTATGAAATACCACATACACTTTCAGCTAAACTTGATGATTGGTGGTCGTTTTGCTCAATGTTTTTGGATGTATATAGATTAATAGTCTACAACAGAAGTATGTAGCTATATAGTCTTCTTATTGTAAAACCTAAACAATATCACTTGATAATGATGATCTACAACAGAAGTATGTAGCTATATAGTCTTCTTATTATAGAACCTGATAAATATCACTTCATGATGGCGGTTTACAATAGAAGCATGTAAACAAACAGTTTTCTTATTGTTAAACCTGAAGAAGAGAACTAGATAATGATGATCCACCACACAAGTATGTAAATAAACAGTTTTCTTATTGTTAAACCTAGAGAAGAAAACTAGATAATGATGATCCACAACAGAAGTATGTAAATAAACAGCTGTTTATTTACATACTTCTGTTGTAGATCATCATTATCTAGTTCTCTTCTTCAGGTTTAACAATAAGAAAACTGTTTATTTACATACTTCTGTTGTGGATCATCATTATCTAGTTCTCTTCTTCAGGTTTAACAATAAGAAAACTGTTTATTTACATACTTCTGTTGTAGATCATCATTATCTAGTTCTCTTCTTCAGGTTTAACAATAAGAAAACTGTTTATTTACATACTTCTGTTGTGGATCATCATTATCTAGTTCTCTTCTTCAGGTTTAACAATAAGAAAATTTACACAAACTTAATCTAGTCGACTGCCTCTTGGTCCAGTTGCAGGCTACCTCTTGGTCCAGTAGCAGACTACCTCTTGGTCCAGTAGCATGCTACCGCTTGGTCCAGTAGCAGACTACCTCTTAA
>NW_013674067.1:12670-14642 GCF_000517525.1 Limulus polyphemus
GGTCAATAGCAGGCTACCTCTTGGTCCAGTAGCTGGCTACCTCTTGGTCCAGTAGTAGGCTACCTATTTCTGAAGGTTTAGAGAAACTGTTTTGGAACTAAGTTCATAACAATAATCGGCTCAGTTAACACCTGAGTTATTTCAATATGTGACGTAATGTTCTGCCGTAATCAGTACTGATATCTGATGTTTACACTCAATTCCAAGATAGTGAGATATATGAAAAAATAATCTTCTACGTCCTCTAAATTATTGATTGAGTGTTTCTTAGTTACGTCCCCTGGGTATTGTTGGGGTATGTTGCTTGGTTACGTTCCCTGATTATTGTTTGGGTATGTTGCTTGGTTACGTTCCCTGGTTATTGTTTGGGTATGTTGCTTGGTTACGTTCCCTGGTTATTGTTTGGGTATGTTGCTTGGTTACGTTCCCTGAGTATTGTTTGGGTATGTTGCTTGGTTACGTTCCCTGGTTATTGTTTGGGTATGTTGCTTGGTTACGTCCCCTGGGTATTGTTGGGGTATGTTGCTTGGTTACGTTCCCTGGTTATTGTTTGGGTATGTTGCTTGGTTACGTCCCCTGGGTATTGTTGGGGTATGTTGCTTGGTTACGTTCCCTGATTATTGTTTGGGTATGTTGCTTGGTTACGTTCCCTGGGTATTGTTTGAGTGTGTCGCACGTAATATGTGTACCACCGCATTGATACCTTTGTTTGTATAGTTAATCACTAACTTGTTTCAACCCTAAGTATTGAGTCGTAAGGAAATTAATGTCGTGTTTTGGAACACTTTCATTAACCCCCCTAAAAAAATATAATGTGGAAAGTTTAGTGTAATCTAATCCCTTATGCTGATGGCGCACGACGAAACACACATTCTGCATGTAATGCTGTTTGAATACAAGAAGGGAAACAACGTCTATGTAGCCACAAAGAATATCAAAGAAGTTTATGGAGATGTTTTGAACGTTCGTAAGTGTCAACGGTGGTCCAGCAAATTTCGTTCGGGTGACTTTAGCCTTAAAAACTATGATGGCAGGGGCCGACATGTTGGAATTGATATTGATGCTCTGAAGACGCTTGTTGAGTCTAACCCAAGGCAACACACTCGTGAAATGGCCCTAAAAATGGATGTCTCTCATGAAACAATACGTAAACATCTAAGGAATATGGGGAAACTCCATAAAGATGTTTGGGTACTTTATGAACTCCCCGATGATCATCGTTTCCAACGTGTGAACGTTGCTTCGTCTCTTCTGGCGTGTGAACCATTTTTGGGAAGAATTGTCACCGGTGATGAAAAATAGATTCTCTATGCAAATAATAAACGCCAAAAACAATGGCTTAGTCCTAGACAAAAAACACTTTCGACCCCAAAACCTGGACTCTATCTGCAGAAAGTGATGCTTTGCATTTGGTGGGACATCAAAGGAGTAATTGATTTCGAACTCCTCAATCCACAGCGAACTGTCAATACAGAGATCTATATTCAGCAACTGGAACGTTTAAATCAAGCCCTTCATCAAAAACGCCCTTCACTCGTCAATAGGAAATGTGTTATTCTTCTCCATGACAATACACGTCCACATGTAGCACGTTTGATGCAACAAAAGATTATGGAGTTGGGCTGGGAAGTTGTCCCCCACCCACCATATTCTCCAGATATGGCACCATCAGATTACTATCTTTTTTTTGTTCCCTGCAACACCATCTTAATGGGAAAACGTATGCAAATGTGGAAGGTGTTAAAGAGGACATCGACATGTTTTTTGCTTTAAAGCCAAGTGATTTCTTTAATCAGGTCATTAACAACATGATTATAAGATGGAAAAGCATCATCGATAAGAATGGAGACTATTTCATTTAATATATGTTTTGTTTTGATATATAAGTTGTTCGGGTTTTTCCATCTAAAAAAAAAAGCGACATTAATTTCTTGACGAAACCTAGTCGAAAATACATCAATGTCAAATAATT
>NW_013674067.1:14913-16067 GCF_000517525.1 Limulus polyphemus
TGTTTTCAATAACTGTTATTTGATGAATCGGTAAAACATAAAAAAACAACGCCGCTAGGTTGGTAAAGTGGTAAAACATAAATCATGCACATCATTGACAGGGGGTCAGTGATAAGTTTACGGGGGGATTATAGTGCTAAAATCAGAGTTCGATACCCTGCGGTGGATACTGTACAAATCACATACCATTAACAAAAACAAGGTAACTTATAAAACAACTATTTCAATGGTTAGAGTGACAGTTTAATAACATTTATTGTTGGGATTAATTCAAGCTTTCCTAACCCAGATAGTTACAATTTTTGTCATAAGATGGTCGCGCCATGGACGAAATGTTAACTTTCTTCTTCTTCACCGGAATTCGTCCATGTTTTGGAACAGGGAGGGTCAGGTTCAACTTGTTGTGCATTTGTTTCTTTCTCTAATTTCGCGCCACGCTGCTCTGCACTAGCCATCCCTAATTTAGAATTGATACACTAGAGGGCAGATAGCTAGCCAGCCCGCTAAATCTTGGCTACTCCTTTCCAAGAAATATGAAAAGGCTAAAAGGGCGTTCATAATCGGTGACAAGGGTTGAACTCTTGACCCACCGATTGTGTACTAACCATCAGGACATGCCAGCCCACCTCCACCCTCCTCCAAATCACCTTATAGAGCTCGGCGAAGTTTGAGCTAGATTTATATTGAGGAGAAATGAAACATAAGCAAATCGTTTGGTTAGGTTTGTTTCGGATATTCTTGTAAAGCTCCGACTTTAATTTTGAATTGACCAACTAGACAGAAGACAGTTAGCCAACAGCATAAACCATCAACTCTTGGACTATTGTAATCAAACAGTAGGATTTGACCTTATACCTAACTCTTGGACTATTGTAATCAAACAGTAGGATTTGACCTTATACCTAACTCTTGGACTATTGTAACCAAACAGTAGGATTTGACCTTATACCTAACTCTTGGACTATTGTAATCAAACAGTAGGATTTGACCTCATACCTAACTCTTGGACTATTGTAATCAAACAGTAGGATTTGACCTTATACCTAACTCTTGGACTATTGTAATCAAACAGTAGGATTTGACCTTATACCTAACTTTCGGACTATTGTAATCAAACAGTAGGATTTGACCTTATACCTAACTCTTGGACTATT
>NW_013674067.1:16836-20039 GCF_000517525.1 Limulus polyphemus
TCCAGCCATTATTAGTCTCAAAGTGGGTTCCTCGTCATCGAATTTGAACAGCGGATATAAAATCGCCGTGAAACGGTATGTATCAAAACTACAGATCCACAGTCTTTAGCGTTTCTCAGAGTGACGTCACTGAGAACTGATCACTATTGGGAAAGGTGAAATATTGATGCACTTAAAGTACACTGTAAAATAATAATTGCAGTAATTTTCAAATAAAAGGCTTAAAAACAAAGTAAAAAAATTTACTGATATAAAATTAATTATGAAAACGCCAATTAATTTTCCTATTCCTTACGTTATAACTGCGAAACAGATGATGACCAAAACTGGAGGCCCGGCATGGCCAGGTGGTTAAGGCACTCGACTCGCAATCTGAGGGTCGCGGGATCGAATCCCTGTCACATCAAACATGCTCGCCCTTTCAGCCGTGGGGGCGTTATAATGTGACGGTCAATCCCACTATTCGTTGGTAAAAGAGTAGCCCAAGAGTTGGCGGTGGGTGGTGATAACTAGCTGCCTTCCCTCTACTCTTACACTGCTACATTAGGGACGGCTAGCGCAGATAGCCCTCGTGTAGCTTTGCGCGAAATTCAAAACAAGCAAACAAACAAACAAAACCAAAACTGGAGCTCTCACGTGGTTAAGTTAACATAAAGGCCCTGTTTCTTAATTTGTCTGTTTCGTTTGTTCAATAATGATTAGATATTAAAATAAACTTGTTAAAACTTATTCATAGTGTCAAATAAAGTAATGACACAATTAAAACTAGTTATTTTTTGAATTTATCAATCGATTATAATATTAAAATTAACTAGGTATTGAATTATTTAAAATATTAACTCTGTTTAATTAAATTATAATAATCAACACCACTATCTATTTTTAAAACTGTCTACATCCTTATCACACTATGTCTGCTTCCATGGCAACAGCTATAATGTTTAATCCTTATCACACTATGTCTGCTTCCATGGCAACAGCTATAATGTTTAATCTGTAGCTCACTTTGTCTGCTTCCATGGCAACAGCTATAATGTTTAATCTGTAGCTCACTATGCCTGCTTCCTTGGCAACAGCTATAATGTTTAATCCTTATCTCAATACGCCTGCTTCCATGGCAACAGCTATAATGTTTAATCTTTGTCTCACTGTGCCTGCTCCCATGGCAACAGCTATAATGTTTAATCTGTAGCTCATTATGCTTGCTCCCATGGCAACAGCTATAATGTTTAATCTGTAGCTCACTATATTTGCCTCCATGGAAATAGCTATAATGTTTAATCTTTGTCTCACTATGCTTGCTCCCATGGCAACAGCTATAATGTTTAACCCTCACCTCACTAGGCTTTCAAATTATATAGAAATATTCATAAAATCTGAGAAACATTAGAGTATTGCGTATTTTTACTTAAAAGTTAGGTTCGTAATGTTTTTAATGAACACCACGAACCAAAATTTAAAAATCTCAGATTTAAAGTGTTCTTGGAGGTTCAGTAAATATGTATCTAAACGTATTAATTCTAGTTTTAAAATTACTTTGGCAGAGATGTATTTGCTCTGATGTCTTATATTAGTGTATTTGTTTATTTATTTTACAGTTTTTACTCAGTTCCAAACTCCGCCCACTTGGAACTACTTTCTGATGGCAAATATCCATAATCAACATTAACCAAATAGGTTTAGCATTTTTAAGTGCCTTTTAAGGTGCATTTTTTATTTCATCATGAAATGCCTTAGCACGAATATTTATTTCACCTTTTTCCCTCCGTGGCTCAGCCGTAAGTTTGAGGGCTGAATTCGAGGTTCAATTCCTGCGATGAACACAAGGCAGATTATCTGTTGTGTACCTTTTCGTTAATACAACCAAACAATTATTTTAATTATCTTTTGGTGTTGTTGTAACCGTTTCTTTTAAATTATTTGGTAAAAATATTTCAAAGACCAGTCCAGGAAACGATAACAAATGAACTTATTTTTATGTTAACATTTCTACAAGCTTGTATTCCTTTTGTAACTTGTAGGCCTAGGCTTACAAATGACGTTCAAACAGAAATTATCTGCTAAAGTTACTAAGACTATCGTAAAAATAAATTTACCCATGCAATTCCACAGCTAACTGATCAGTAACTGAACACAAGCAAGCTTCCTCGATCACTAGCACTGATAAAAATATTTCATTGAACTAAACTGACTAACTTAATACTAATTCACCATTTGCCAGTTTCTAGACACTTCGCAAACTTCCTCGATCACTAACATTTACAAATATTCTAGGACTTGTTTGATCTTAACGTAATATGCTATCTTGCTAACATCAAAATTACAACATTAAATATATTGTTACGTATTGTTACGACAGCGGAAGTCAAGTGATTCTGGGAGCATGCGCGCTGGAGTTTCTCGAAGGATCATGAATTTGCCCGGCAACTCTAGTCTGATCGAGATGCCCTCTTTTTGAATATATAAGCCTGGCGAGAAAAACCAGCGGGATTTACGTTAGAGATAATTGAGTCAACCGAACAGTAGTGACCGTGAGCCGTAAATTGTGTGTGTTTTGCAAACGTCGCATAGAGGGAAGATATCGATCTTGTGAATCGCTGTGATTTATAGCATGTATTACAAAAGTCGTTAAGTTTAAAGTGACGAGAAACGTATCGACTGTGGGAATTACTGTGAAGTTTGTATCGAGGAAGAATAAACTGGGTTAATCAAGAAGGAACTTATATCGCTGAAGTTTCTCGGAAAGAATTTCTCCCGGAAATTAACAAACAAGCAGATACGTAACAAATTGGTGTCAGAAGTCGGACGGAAATAGAGATAGAAAAAAAAAGAAGATCGAAACGAGAAGTGGCAAATCAAACTACAGCTTAGAAGATTTGATGGCAACAATACAAGAGCAGCAAAAAAAAAAAAAACAAGAAGAACGAGAAAAGAAACAAGAAGAGAGATTAATGCAGTTATTGGAGGAAAAAGAAAAGAAACACGAAGAGAGATTACAGCAGTTGTTGGAGGAAAAAGAAAAGAAACAAGAAGAGAGAATGCGGCAGTTATTGGACAAAAAAAGAAATAAGAAGAAAGATTACAGCAGTTGTTGGAGGAAAAAGAAAAGAAACAAGAAGAGAGAATGCGGCAGTTATTGGACAAAAAAAGAAATAAGAAGAAAGATTACAGCAGTTGTTGGAGGAAAAAGAAAAGAAACAAGA
>NW_013674067.1:20511-29412 GCF_000517525.1 Limulus polyphemus
AGGAATTTGATGGGAAGGCACCACGGGAAGCATATAGAGCACAATTTGAGCTCCTGGCAGAAATGAATGGTTGGACAGAGTAGCAGAAAGCAGTGTACCTGGCAACGAGCCTGAAAGGACAACCACTGGAAATATTTAGACAGTTGTCAGCAGACTACAGGCACAACTACAGAGCACTGGTAGCTGCTCTAAAACTCAGGTATGGAACTCAAAGTCAGTCCGAACTCTACAGGGCTAGGTTTAAGACGAGAGTCCATGCTAAAGAGGAGAGCATGCAAGAGCTGTTACAGGATTTGGAAAGTATGTCACACAAGGTCTACCCAGCTGCACCACCCGTTGTTACTGAGGGATCAATTTGTAGACGCTTTGGACAGCCCAAAACTTAAGATACAAGTAAAGCAAGCACACCCCTCTACAATGCAGGATGCAACGGTCAGAACTCTTGAATTTGAATCCTACGTTAAGTCCAGTACAGAGGTACCAAGATTGGTACAGTCATCTGGATTCAAGGCCAGAAAAAAGCAGCTTTCAGAGAAATTTGAGGGACTTTGCTGGCACTGTAACAAACCTGGCACAAGAGACCTCAATGCCGGCAACTTCAACACTGAAAAGATGCCGCGGCAGGAAAAGCTGCTACCCAGAGAGGTTGTTGGAACTGTGGAGAGCAAGGAAATATGAGGAGCCAGTGTAAGAATACTTGGAAGAATAAACTGGTTTGATCAAGAAAGGACTTGTATCGTTGAAGATCCTCGGCAAGAATTTATACCGGAAATAAACAGACAAGCAGATACGTTACACCATATTAGCAAACGTAATTGTAAAACTAAATAAAACTATAATAGCAAACGTAGTTGTAAAACTAAACAAAACTATATCAGCAAACGTAATTGTAAAACTAAACAAAACTATAATAGTAAACTTAATTGTAAAACTAAACAAAACTATAATAGTAAACTTAATTGTAAAACTAAACAAAACTATAATAGTAAACTTAATTGTAAAACTAAACAAAACTATAATAGTAAACTTAATTGTAAAACTAAACAAAACTATAATAGTAAACTTAATTGTAAAACTAAACAAAACTATAATAGTAAATTTAATTATAAAACTAAACAAAACTATAATAGTAAACTTAATTGTAAAACTAAACAAAACTATAATAGTAAACTTAATTGTAAAACTAAACTAAACTATAATAGTAAACTTAATTGTAAAACTAAACAATACTAAACTGTACCTTTACTTTAAAATAAAAACTGTAATAAAGATAAAAGTTTGATCCTAAAATATGTCTGACTCGGCAAGAAACAACGACTAAACTGTTTATGTGATTGTAATAAACGGTTAACATAATTTTCATGAATAATATTATAAACCAATAAGCCTTGGTATACCTTCGCTCTATGTATATATATGCATCTATCACGACACTCCGCCCGTGTTGCTCAGCAACGTTAATCATATATCTCCGCCCACATTCCATGGTAACATCTGTGAAACTCCGCCCACATTCTGTTAATGCATAAACACCTTCTTATCATCGTTGCGTAAATCATAAGTTACCTTTCTTATAAATAGCTTTATAATATTAAAGTAAAGCCTAATGGCAATTTATCTCTGTGGTTTTATAAAAATGTGAGCTTAGTTCTTAAAACCAGTTTCAAAAACCAAAATAAATTATCTTTATTTAACAGTATATTTTTAAGATTGAATTTTAGCAAAAATATTTTCTACTTTTCTATTCGTATTCTAGACGCTATTGTATATATTTAAACGGTGTGTTTTATAGTAGATAAAAATTTAGATAATAAAGTTAAAGATTACTATAAGACCGTCCCCCTAATGGGTCAACAGTAAGTTTCCAGACTTGCAACGGTAGAATTCAAGGCTCGATATTTACCGATTTTATTCAGTTTTTATAAGAAAACCAATATTATTTGAACTACGGAATTGAAATCTTTATAGAAATGTTTCAACAATAATCACATCGATAGAAAAAGGAAGATTCATTTCCGTTACATCTTTCCTTTTTTATATTGGTTTTCCTCTTTTCTTTATAGTTCAAATTGTTATTGATAGATGGCAGCGCTATATCAGTAAACTACTATAACTAAACATCTAACTCAAAACATCAAAAATAGTCTACTTGTTATATATTAATTTGGAACACTTCTTTCCGTTTATTGCAGGTTTAGATTTTTCTTGCCTCAAATATGCTTGTCCAGCCTAATTAACGGTTTAAAAACTGTTCTCATCACTCTACATCAATTTTAAAATGTAATTATTTTGGTAACTTGTATGCGTGATAGAATGTTTTAATGCTTGTTTTACGTGCAACTGTACCACTTCAGGTGATATATATATAAGAAGGAACTGATAGTATTAAAATAAATAACATATAATAACTGTAAGTATACTTGCAATAGACAGTAGATGATAAAATAATTTATTAATAATGGAATATTATAATGCACTTTAGTGACCTATTCTTTAGCATCTTCTTTAAATTCAAACTGAGATTTTTGCTTTTTTTTGTACGTATTGTGATCCGACAGAGGGCGCGTCTTTCCACTGTATTACTGACTAACCAATAGCAGATAAAGATTTCTATATAATTAATTAGGAAACTTATCTAACGTCGGAAACGAATTTATATGCTTCGTCATACGTTATAAGTCGATTTTATTCAGTTCGTTTTCGTGTTGTATTTTCGTTTCTCAAATTCTTCATGTTTTATATGTCAGTTGTTACCTTTGACATTATAGTTTATGAAAGAGCCTCCTCTATTTATAGCTTCTATTGATAAATTCTAAACAAAGTATTCCGTTCTTATGAAAGGTGTTGATTTGATAATGTAACTAAAACGGTTTGGTCGACGGTCTCTGGTATTTTTTACAGTAGATTTTCAGATTTTGCACAGAAACAGTCCCGTAAACTTAGGGGTCCGAACTTTTTTTTTATCTGTCAGAGACTGAAATCATCACATCTAGTACCCCAGTCTGACATATTCGGATTCCTGATTGTTTAATCTGAAAGCAAGTGATCTGAACGTGAAAGTGATGGGCAGTCAAACGTAGGCACAATGGAGCCAAAGAACGAAAAACAAAATAATCCTTCACATGAGAATATCAGACTGCAACATTAGCAGTCAACTCACGTTCACTGCTGTTATTACGCTCTACTGATTTAATTCAAAATGAAGACAGCTTGCGAAACTAATTAATGAATTAAATTACTCTCCCCTTGCTGCCTTATATGAGTAATAAAATGATACCCTTATCTCAGAAATATGGAGTTTTTTAGGAGTTCCGTTTAACACCCTACCCACCCACTCCCCCAACTGCATTGTAAAATGGTTTTAAAGTTTTGTCAACCTGAAACTTGCGACTGTATAATCTCTACACTACTGACAGTGTTCGTTCGTTTAATATTTTTTTGAATAGCGGACTTTCATTTTTTTTTTCTTGCTTCAGTTTCATAATAGAGAGAGTGAATTCGTTATATTAAAACATTTTTGGATATTCACCACGTCTTTATTGTTCATGTCGCCACTTCTGATCATGCTTTAAGTGACGGCATTGCATCTTGACAATAATCCTGTCCGTAGGTTTATTTGCAAAAGGCGCCTCTGAAAAGCACACCACTCGTCCCTTTTCGCTTTCTATAAGCCATTTAGGGTACGAAGATAACAGTTTTGCAGTGCTTGTTTCAACAAAAAGCCATAGGTGTTGCTTCTGGTGATTTGACCAGTATATCTTTGTACTGAATATGACATGAACTCATCTCATTCTACACCTGCCCGACGAATGAAATGGTTGAATGAATACTTCCTTGTAAGGAAACTGAGTGCACGTGACTGATGTTGATTTTTCAGAGAAAAATAATTTTTAACTATGTTGCGTATTTTTTCTTGGAATAGATGTGCGGCTTTTTTCGTGACTTTTCTATTCGCTAATTCTCCTGTGTTACAGACGCCACACTTTACTTATCAGGGCTGTGGAACGACTTTCTGTCGGTTTCTTTTCAGATAGTCTTGGGTCCTTAAGTTGATCCATATTGTTGTGTTTACTAATGCCATTAACTACAAGGAATATTCTAAACCTATCTGAACACACCTTTATGATCTGAAAGTATTAATGGTTTGCGTTCGAATGGACTGCTACATAAATTTCCCCAAAGTTGTTTTTTTTCACGAGACGTTCTGATTTGCATATTAACAATCGTTTTAATAAAACGTAATAAACCCTTTGCATTAAAATATTCTTATTTCAAAGGTAAATCAGATACTTCCCACTAAGCTTCACTGCCAGAAAGCAAGTAAGACATACCTTTAGAGCTGTGTACTTTATTAAAAATGTTAGGCACTTCTTTCTTCTTGAGTTACATTTTTAATTCAGTATAGAGAAGTGTTTAATTTAGAAGTTCTCTTTCGCTTCATCGTTTTCTATAATACCGTAGATTTTAACAGTTTGATCAGATCCTTTGCTCAACACGGTACGTTTTTCAAGTTTATTGTTATGAGTGATTACTTAGGAGTATGTTGCTTCAGATGGCCCTGCAGTCGTCATTTTTAGTGTATTTTAGTTCACGGTGATTTTCCGACCATACGATGATACACTGGCCCACGGATAGTCTTATAGCTGTAGAAATAGGTCACAGCTGTTTTCCGAGAAGGGGTTTTTGTTTGGAAAACTTGTTAATGATCAAGGTTACTGCAGTATTTTCCATAGGAGTGAAAGCCTTACACAGCACTGTGCGCCAAGCCAAACCGTAGAAACGACCTCATTCTCAAAGTGAAGTCCATATTACGAAAGAGACCCCTCCAACCCATAAACCCACTGTGGTGAAACAGGGTATATCTCCCGATACTGTTAACGAGGATAATGGATGTTTATTAATCAAAAGCTTAGAAGTTTTCAGCCACACCTCAAAATCAATTACTACTTTCATGAAAGAAAAAATATGACCGAAGAAACTGAACTATGACATCAGCTCTGTTCAACCACATATCTTTCAATACCTCCTATACAGTTCCAATAGATGTGTATATTTTAATCTGTTTAAAAGTGACGTATAATAGACGGTCCGTCTTATATCGACCTCTGTTCTCCTCTCATAAGTTTATTACTATAGCAATTGCGATGTCAAGTAAAAGATTAATCACGGCTAACAAACTGACCACAATCGACGTTTGAAAAAGTGGCCTCATTCTTTTAAAGTACAGTTGATACTCAACACAACAATCAAAATACCTACCTCAGTATTTCATGCTTAACACTAGATTTCTGTCCCTCCTAAACTTTCTTTACATACCTTATTGACACAATGTACGTTTCGAAATAAATAAGCGAATATTTTCCACAACTCTGCTTACAAAACAGCCAATTAAGTGAAGATTTCCATTGACGTAATCCCCAGTTTTCACTTCGTTGATTGATAAGGGTACATTTTAAAAGCCCGTCACAGATGGAAAGAAAAGTCAACAATAAAATCGGGAACTAAAAAAGCAGAACGGAGACTGATATGGTGAATAGAAAGAGTATGTTGAGAAAAAATAGTGAAAGCTAATAGGTTGAGGACACAGATCTTGAAGTAACGTCTGTATCATAGCAACGTTCAATATTGAAATGATAAAGAGAATATTCATAAAAAACGAGATCATAAAAATATAGGATAAAAATAACAAGAAAACGTTAGTGATCAACAGAAATTAGGAAGAATTGATTGTAAGAAAATGAAGTTAATGGAATGAATAACACAACACGCAAGAAAAGTTAAAAACAGAGGGAAACGGACGACATACAATAACTCAGAGATGAAAAGTAGAAGACGAAAGGATGGGATAATTATTATTCGAATTAAAGAGAGAAACTAAAAAATGTGTCATAGAAAATAACTGAAGTAAATAGATGAATACAGGAGGAGTATTGTCGGTACAAACTAGTAACAGACGAACTAAACAAGCTAATGAAGGAGGAATCTTGTCGGTATAAACTAGTAACAGACGAACTAAACAAGCTAATGAAGGAGGAATCTTGTCAGTATAAACTAAACAGGCTAATGAAGGAGAGAATCTTGTCAGTATAAACAAAACAGGCTAACGAAGGAGGGAATCTTGTCGGTATAAACTAGTAACAGACGAACTAAACAAGCTAATGAAGGAGGGAATCTTGTCAGTATAAACTAAACAGGCTAATGAAGGAGGGAATCTTGTCAGTATAAACAAAACAGGCTAACGAAGGAGGGAATCTTGTCAGTATAAACTAGAAACAGACGAACTAAACAAGCTAACGAAGGAGAAGTCTTGTCAGTATAAACTAAACAGGCTAATGAAGGAGGGAATCTTGTCAGTATAAACTAAACAGGCTAATGAAGGAGGGAATCTTGTCAGTATAAACTAGAAACAGACGAACTAAACAAGCTCATGAAAGGGGGAATTGTGTCAGTATAAACAAGAAACAGAATGAAAGAGTAGAATATAATATGTAATAACATTACATAGACCTAAGTATGTATTCAATTTAACATTACTCATGCAGGTAGGTCCAGAAATTAATCAAAACGATAAAGATTGAGCGATATCACTCATTTTGAAGCCTAAACAAGCCAGCTTGTGTGTGTGTGTGTGTGATTTGAATATAATTATGTCGCTTGATATCTTTGCTTTGAACAAATTTACTCAAACTTCATAGCCAGTGTCTTCTTTATTTCTGCAAGTTTCAATATTTAAAGTAAAATCGTAAACTTGTATATTTTGGTTTGTGTCGATCTTGGTCGAATCACTTCTGACGTCATACACCTACCTACCTAAGACTGAACTTTGATCTCTATGGAATCTTTAGGTTTTGTACCACAGCTAAGAAAACGTGCTCTTGTTGTTTATTCTAGAAATATCTCGCGAAGCTAGATAAGAAACTGATGTACTAGATGGTAATTAGCACTTTCCGCCAACTCTTAAGCTACTCTTGTCTGACCAAATACTGAGATTCCATCTTCTCTCTCATGGCACATCCACCGGCAGAATGCATTATTGATTCACAGCCAGGGTACGCTAACCAGTAGGTCAGACGATGAAAGGAAGTAGTGTAGAATCGCCATACCTTCCATCTGAACATTAGTCTGACTTATTATGAAGCACAGTAGGCTTCATCTTACCGTGATTTTTATGTTTGTTATAACACTATGTTCACGGGGGGGGGGGGGGAGAACTTTAGCGTTGGAAGCCCTTAAACTTAGCGCTGAGCCAGCAACGAACATGTTGGAAGTTTTAGCTTTACAACATAGTAAACTATTTTAAATACTTTCTGGAAGTATCTACTTTTGAAAGAAAATACAAATATATCGAGGGAGTTTAAAGACCGTACTGACTGAAGATTTTTAGGTTTGAATGATATTAATATATCATTGGTAACGCTAGAGAAAAAAAAACAGCTCATCCTTAATTTTATCTGTTCGGCTTATGTATGGGATCTTTGTTGGCTCAGCGATAAACTTGAGGGTTAATAACGGTTAACTCCAGGGTTTGATTCTGTATAGTTGACACAGCACAGATAGTTCATTGTGTAACTTAACACTTAAAACAATCAAACACACGCCTGTGTGACTACATTTATCCTTCATTAAACCGTAACTACGACTCAACATTGAGGGCTTAGGAAACTATAATTCGGGTTTCCATACCCGCAGTGAGCAAACCATAGATAGTCCATTGTGTAACTTTACGCTTAAAACAAACATCAGCCTGTGTGACTACGTTTCATCCTTCATTAAACCGTAACCACGGCTCAACAGTAAGTGAGGATATATGACGCTAAGAATGGGGTTTCGATACCCGCTATGGACATAATACAGCCCATTCTGTAACTTAACAACAGTCAAACGTATCGTTATTAGTCATGTTTTTAATTACAGTTATCGCTAGAAGGTAAAGTGAATTAAATAAACATTTTGAACGTAAAATGTTTACGACATCTCTGTTTACGTAATTATGTTAATTAAAACAATAATTGATATTTAGGACACTCGACTCGCTATCTGCGGGTTGCGCGTTTCAATCCCTTCACCGAACACGTTCCCCCTTCCTGCCGACAGGGCATTATGATGTGATAATCAATCTAACTATTCGTTGGTAAAAGGGTAGCCCAAGAACTTACAATGGGTGGTGTTGACTAGCTGCCCCCTCCTCTAGTCTGACTATTGTATTAGAGACGGCTAGCGCAGATAGTCAATAAACGAACAAATAAATAAGACTCTAAATTAAATAACTATGTTTTCCGTATAAATTTGTAAGTTAATTTTAATAACACTTTACATAACACAATCGATCATTGTTTCAGAAGTGTAATTCATAACATAACACAATCGGTCACTGTTTCAGAAGTGTAATTCATAACATAACACAATAGATGACTGTTTCTAAGTATAATTCTTCCCATAACACAATCGATCACTGTTTCAAAAGTGTAATTCTTCCCATAACACAATCGATCACTGTTTCAGAAGTGTAATTCATAACATAACACAATCGGTCACTGTTTTAGAAGTGTAATTCAAAACATAACACAATCGATCACTGTTTCAAAAGTGTAATTCTTCCCATAACACAATCGATCACTGTTTCAGAAGTGTAATTCATAACATAACACAATCGATCACTGTTTCAGAAGTGTAATTCATAACATAACACAATAGGTCACTGTTTCAAAAGTGTAATTCTTCCCATAACACAATCGATCACTGTTTCAGAAGTGTAATTCATAACATAACACAATCGGTCACTGTTTTAGAAGTGTAATTCAAAACATAACACAATCGATCACTGTTTCAAAAGTGTAATTCTTCCCATAACACAATCGATCACTGTTTCAGAAGTGTAATTCATAACATAACACAATCGAT
>NW_013674067.1:30412-32937 GCF_000517525.1 Limulus polyphemus
ACACAATACGGTCTACTGTTTTAGAAGTGTAATTCAAAACATAACACAATCGATCACTGTTTCAAAAGTGTAATTACTTCCCATAACACAATCGATCACTGTTTCAGAAGTGTAATTCATAACATAACACAATCGATCACTGTTTCAGAAGTGTAATTCATAACATAACACAATCGATCACTGTTTCAAAAGTGTAATTCTTCCCATAACACAATCGATCACTGTTTCAGAAGTGTAATTCATAACATAACACAATCGATCACTGTTTAAGAAATAATAATCGGATCCCGATCCTACTCGGCTACCAGTTACGAAGTTTCTCTGGATAAAAAGAAATAAGTACAGGAGTAATTACGTAAACCGACTATATTGAAGAAGCTTCGTGTTGGGTATTGGACTGCTGTCACAACTGGAATTAGTTTTTCTTGGCAACACACACGATATAATTTAATCTATGTTACTTAGCTGTCATGCCAGCAGTGTCTCGAGTGTCTTCGGGTGACGTCATACTAGCCTTGATAGGCGAAGCTTCAATTCATAATGTGAGGCTGTTTTTATTTTTTTACTTTTCGTTTGGGGGGGGGGGTATTTCTTCCATCAATCTGCGAAATCAAAGAAAAAAAAAGATCGCGTGTTATTCGACTTTGACTTAGCTGTTTTAATTTGGCTGTTTCAGCACGTGAGAAAACACGATTCCAGTTATACTTCTCTTTATTTGTGTGTTTTCTTCAGTTCAAAGCTGCACAATGGGCCAAACAAACTATAGGGATCGAACCCCTATTAACGTTGTATCTCCCCAAGCTTACCGCTGAGCCACTGCGTGTTGAGGAGTTATACGTTTATTTGAAATCACGGTATCTCGTGTAATGAATTATCACCGCTTTAGTTATTGAGCTTCACATGCACGATGACGTCACTCGTGTGCCCCGTCTTCTGAGATAAAGTCTTCTGTAATACTTGCTTCATAACCTTCTTCTCGTTGTTAATATTAAGAAAAGAAAGTTGGCCACTTAAAGTGCTTATGTTTCAACACTATGTGTGTATTAAAACGTGTTGTTTAACGGATGTTTTAGGCTTCGGAAGTTGTGTGATTAGTTTTATGTGCTAACTAAAATAATTGAGTAGCCATTAATTACTTTCGTTTGAAATATCCTCGCTGCGTGACATCATTCAGTCTGAAATTATATTTTCTTTTTTTTTGTTTAGCGTTAATGCATTTCTGCATAAATCGTTTACAAATTACAGCCCTTCTAAAAAAATAGATATTCAGACCTTTTCCGTCTTCGCTACGCAGAGAATCAGTGTTAACTTTAGAATAGTACCACCACGTGAGTGACATCAAAATATGCAAATCGAACAGGCCTATTAAATACAGATTACCAGTAACTAGTGTCTGTCCTCTACTTTAACTATTTTATCTACTTTTTTGATACAAATACATACAGATAGAGTGATGAAATTAGATGACAATGTAAATGTCAAATGGGACTAATAATATTGTTACGACAGCGGAAGTCACGTGACGCTGGTAACTGGTCATGAGTTTCTAGAAGGAACATGGCTGTTCCTTGCAACTCTAGTCTTTTTTAGGCGCCCTCTATTTTAGTATATAAGCCCGGCAAATAAAGCGGAGATGATATTGGCAGATAGAATAGCAATACAAGAGCAGCAAAAGAAACAAGAAGAACGAGAAAAGAAACAAGAAGAGAGATTACAGCAGTTGCAAGAAAACCTGCAACAATGGAAGCTTGAACAGCAAAATAAACAAGAGAGATTACAGCAGTTCTTGGAGGAAAAGAAAATAAACAAGAAGAGATATTCTGGCAGTTGTTGGAGGAGAAAGAAAATAAACAACAAGAGAGACTACAGCAGTAGCAACTGGAACAAGAAAGGAAACAGGAAGAAAGTTTCCAACAGTTGAGAGAAAGCCAGCATACACAAATGGAAAATATTAGTAAATTTCAATGTGAATTAAATACATTAAAGGATGATTTACTGTCTTTTACACAAGGAGGATATATTAGCCATGGATCTAATCAGCCTCAGACAACGGAAAGCCTCTTCTGGACCCTGCAGCTAAACCCTAATGCAGACATCTACAGTCCTGTCAGAAGTCACATTCCAGACATGAGTGTCAGCAACAGGGGTGATCTAGTATTTAAGGAAGCCACATGAATTCGATGGGAAGGCACCATGAGAAGCATACAGAGCACAATTGGAGCTCCTGGCAGAAATGAATCGATTGACAGAGGAGCAGAAAGTAGTATATCTGGCAACGAGCCTGAAGGGACAACCACTGGAAATACTTGGACAGTTGTCAGCAGACGACAGGGACAACTATAGAGCATTGGTAGCTGCTCTAGAACTCAGGTATGAAACCCAAAATCAGTCTAAAGTCAGCTTTCAGAGAGGTTTGAGTGATTTTGCTGGCACAGTAACAAACCTAGCCACAAGAGACCTCAATGCCGGCAACTTCAACACAAGAAAGGCTGGAAAGGCTGCTACCCAGAAAGGTTGTTGGAACT
>NW_013674068.1:0-3906 GCF_000517525.1 Limulus polyphemus
GGGTTTAGCTGCGGGGTCTGGAAGGGGCTTGCCGTTGTCAGGGGCTGATTAAGTCGATGGTTAACATATCCTCCTTGTGTAAAATACAATAAATCATCCTTTAATGTATCTAATTCACTTTTGAATTTACTAATGTTTTCCACTTGTACTTCTTGCTACTGTTGTTGACTTTCCTGTAACTGTTGGAGACTTTCTTCCTGTTTATTTTTCTTTCCCTTCCATCCACTGCTGTAGTCTCTCTTTTTGTTCATTTTCTTTCTTCTCCAATAGCTGTTGTAATCTCTCTTCTTGTTTCTTTTCTCGTTCTTTTTGTTTCTTTTCTTTTTCCTCCAACAACTGCTGTAATCTCTCTTCTTGTTTCTTTTGTTGTTCTTGTATTGCTTCCATCATATCTGCTAAGCTGTAGTTTGATTTGCCACTTCTCATTTTAATTTTTTTTCTTTTCCATCCCACTCTCTGACACCAATTTGTTACTCTCTGGTCGTTAGATAATTTTCCGTAAAAATTATTTCCGAAGAACTTTAGCGATACAAGTCCTTTCTTAAATAAAACTGGTTTATTTTCTCCAAATACTACCTTGCAATACACTTAATTTCCACAATCGCGCTATAACAAATGCTATAATTCACAACGAACGACTCACATGCTCGACTCAACAATAGGTCTCTCTCTGTCCGGAGTTCAATTACATTGTTGCCGTCTATTCTTACCGGTCTTATATATACAAGACTACCACATATCTAGTAGCCTCTCGAGACTTCAGGAAGGGACATGAACGTTCGAGAATATGACGTGTTAGTAGCGTCACGTGACCCCCGCTGTCGTAAAATTATTTTCAATCTATCTGCCAATCTCGCTAGCTTTCTTTGCCAGGCTAATATACTAGAAAAAAGAGGGTGTCTCGAACTAACTAGAAAAAATCACGATCATTCGAGAAACTCCTCGCACACGCCACCAGCGCAAATGCAACAGCAGCGTCACGCGATTTCTGCTATCGTAACAGTATACAAGACTTTAATACAAGTTATCCATACCTCTCTGAAAGCTATGATTTAAAATTCTTACTTCCTTGCTTGTAATCGACATCTACAGAAAGCTGGCGGGTATCTTTTGTAACAATTACCAATCAATGTTGTCATCATTTTTGAGAAACATACATCATATATTTTTATACACGCATATAAAATAACAACCTATATCTCCAGAATGTAAATTTATTAGCACAATATTTCACAAATTGCAACTTGGTTAGGAGCTTTTGATCTCCTACCAATTCACAAATCCAGTTAAATCTAAATTGGAACATCATTAACAGTAAATCGAACATTGATACAAGTGTTTAGTAAGTTCAGATTATATTAAAATAGTATCAAGCATTCTGAAACTTAAATTGGTGAAAGAGATCAAATGAACAATGCAAAATAAATAATATTTATTAAAATAAATAATTAATAGTTCCTGATGAGGCTGTAACAGTAAAATATTGAGCTAATAAAGTTACATTCTTAAGATATAGATCGTTATTTTATTTACGTGTATAAAAACGTCTTGTAATAAGCTTAAGTTTGCTTAAATAAACAAAGTTAAGAATAATACATTATATATTTTTTCTTTCCTTTAGAAATGTTTGTTGAAAGTCATAACAATCGTTATACCAGTAGCTGTCCAGCTAGTAGGAGCAGCATGGAATCTCTTGACCTTCTGGACAACACAGGGTAAGTAGCGTTTTATAAAATTTCAGATTTGAAACACAATAGCATGAATACAGGGAAATACTATAAAACTTAATTCGCCAGGTGGTGCTTTTGGATACCATTTTAAGCCTATGAATGTTCAGGAGAGATGTGTGTGTTGGTGTGAGGAAAGAGTTGGTCTTTTTCATCAGATTTGTCTATTCTTATCACAGTGAACTCAATGATAGAACTAGTAAGAACTTACTCTGTCAGTTTTTACAGATTTACCAAATTACTACTTCGGACTGTACTTCAGCACATTCTGTGGTTATATTAACTATTCCATCAGATTTGTTTAATCTTATCAGAAAGAACTGTGTAATACCACTAGTAAGAACTTACTCTGTTAGTTTCGACAGATTACATCATGGAACTGTGTGGTAGATCTTCTACCTGTCTGAAACATTGGCAGTTTCATCAGACCACAAAAAGGAATTATTTCCTTTGTTTTTAAACATTCAAAATCCATTGGATAACATCATAACTATCATTGATGTAGTTAGTCTGGTGAGAATAAAAGCAAATTGTAACTTCAGTTGCGACCTGTCCATTTTTATGGAATATGAATGTGTGTATTTCAAAAAAGCACAAAGTGAAGGAAAACCATAGGATTTATTGCAAATGTAAAGCTCAATAACCTCAAACAAAATAGAAACAAGTATATGTATAAAAAAATGTACATTAAAGAAGTTTGTGTGCGATAAGAAGTTTGGGAATACTTTGTGTATTTTTAACTCAAATATCCTAGTGTGTTGATGTACTGAACCTGTTTTATGGTTTGTTTTATTGCAATACAAAAAACTACTATGTAAAATAGTTTGAAACTTCAGATGAACTTTCTATAGATTATGTTGCTTCTGCAAATAAAATATTTTATTTTCATATGTGATATTCGTATGAATTTGCAGCTTTGAAATTTGAATTGATATCATTCTGACATGTTTTCTTTAAGAAACATTTAATAACGTTTCCCTTTGTTGTATAATATAGTTAAGATAGCGGAAGTCACGTGACGTTTGCCTGTATGCAATTCAGGTTCCAATTAATTGTCTCGCTTTATCTCACGCGTATATACAGGAATAGAGGGTGTCTAGCATATACTGGATTATTGGATAAAGACAGACAATTGAGTCAAGTGCAGTAGTGACCGTAAGTAAAGTGCGTGAATCGTTGTGAATAATAGCGTGTGTATAAGTTAAAGTGACTGTGGAAATTATGTGTATTGCAAAGTTGTATTGAGAAAGAATAAATTAGTTTTATTTAAGAAAGGACTTGTATCACTGAAGTTTTTCGGAAAGAATTTCTACGGAAAATTAACCAACGATCAGAGATGTAACAAATTGGTGTCAGAAGTGGGGTGGAAAATAAAAAAGAAGAAGATGGAAACGAGAGGTGGTAAATCAAACTATAGCTTGGCAGATTTGATGGCAGCAATACAAGAACAACAAAAGTAACAAGAAGAACGAGAAAATAAACAAGAAAAAAACAAGAAGACAGACAACAGCAGTTGCAAGAAAACCTGCAACAGTGGCAGCTCGAACAGCAAAATAAACAAGAAGAGAGATTACAACAGTTGTTGGAGGAAAAAGAAAAAAACAAGAAGAACGAGAAAAGAAACAAGAACAGAGATTACAACAATTGTTGGAGGAAAAACAAAAGAAGCAAGAAGAGAGATTACAAAAGTTGTTGGAGGAAAAAGAAAAGAAACAAGAAGAGAAATTACAGCAGTGGCAAGAAAACCTGCAACAGTGGCAACTCGAACAGCAAAATAAACAAGAGAGATTACAGAAGTGGATGGAGGAGAAAGAAAATAAACAAGAAGAAAGTCTCCAACAATTGTGAGAAAGCCAGAGTACACAAATGGAAAACATTAGTAAATTTCAAAGTGAATTAAATACATTAAAAGATTATTTATTGTCTCTTACACAAGTAGGATACATTAACCATCGACTTAATCAGACCCAGAGAACGGCAAGCCCCTTCCAGACCCCGCAGCTAAACCTTAATGCAGACATTTTCAGTCCTGTTAGTCACATCCCAGATATGAATGTCAGCAATAGGGGTGACATGTACGAAGGAAGCCACAGGAATTCAATGGGAAGGCACCGTGGGAAGCATATAGAGCACAATTTGAGCTCCTGGCAGAAATGAATTGATGGACAATGGAGCAGAA
>NW_013674068.1:4803-5585 GCF_000517525.1 Limulus polyphemus
AGAAAGTAGTGTACCTGGCAACAAGCCTGAAGGGACAACCACTGGAAATACTTGGACAGTTATCAGTGGATGACAGACACAGCTATAGAGCACTGGTAGCTGCTCTAGAACTTAGGTATGGAACCCAAAATCAGTCTGAAGTCCACAGGCCTAGGTTTAGGACTAGAGTCCGTGCTAAAGGGGAGAGCCTGCAAGAGCTGGCACAGGACTTGGAAAGTATGGCACACAAGGCCTACCCAACTGAGCCACCCAATGTCCTCAAGTTGTTACTGAGGGATCAGTTTGTAGATGACTTGGACAGTACACAACTGAAGATACAAGTAAAGGAAGCACACCCCTCTACTCTGCAGGATGCAATGGCCAGATCTCTCGAATTTGAATCCTACGTTAAGTCCAGCACAGAGGTACCGAGGTTGGTACAGTCATCTGGATTCAAGGCCAGAAAAGGTCAGATTCAGCAGACATTTTTAAGTTTGAACGCACTTGATGGTGAATATCATCCATCCTCTCAGATAACACTTTCACGAACTCTGACACATTTTCAGTCAACTTTTCATAAGGTGGGCATCCTGTTATCAGATCCACTGGCAACCGAAGTTTTCGACCAAACATCAACTTTGCTGGAGTGTATCCAGTGGCTTCATGCTCTGCTGTTCTATAGGCCACCAACAGTGGAGGAAGTAAGACATCCCAGTCATCTTGGCGGCTATTACAAAACTTTGCCAATTCCTGTCCCAGTGTTCAATTGTACTTTTCTACCATCCCATCAGACTGGTGGTGAA
>NW_013674068.1:6562-15993 GCF_000517525.1 Limulus polyphemus
TCCACTTCACCATCATCAACTCCTTCAGGCACTTTGACTTCAGCTTGATGGCACCTGGTTTGTTCAACCTTTATTTTGCATCAATGTCTGCAGTCATTTTTGCAGGGTTTTAGGCTCAGTCCATCAGCATTTCCATGAGATTTTCCTTCTCTATGTTCAATATCATAATTATACTGGTCTATTTTTCGATCCAACGTGCCAGTTGTCCCTCTGGGTTCTTTAATGATCTTAACCAGCGTAACTCAGCATGGTCTGTCCTGATGGTAAACCTGGCACCATAGAGGTAAGGATGGAAATATGTCAGACTCTTTACTATAGCAAAGAGTTCCCTCCGTGTTACACAGTAGTTCCTCTCTGGTCTACTCGAAACCCTACTGAAGTAGGCCACCACATGTTCGTTTTCGCCCGCTTTCTGAGACAACACTCCTCCAATTCCGACATTACTAGCATCACAATCCAGTATGTATGGCAGTGAGGGATGTGGAAGCATTAAAAGTGGAGCTGAGGCCAATTTTTCTTTTAATGTATTGAAAGCATGCTGGCAAGAAACTGTCCATTCGAACTTCTGGCCTTTTTTCCTACTAGATCACCCCTATTGCTGACATTCATATCTGGGATGTGACTTCTAACAGGACTGAAGATGTCTGCATTAGGATTTAGCTGCGGGGTCTGGAAGGGGCTTGCCGTTGTCTGGGGCTGATTAAGTCGATGGTTAATGTATCCTCCTTGTGCAAAAGATAGCAAATCGTCCCCAATGCATCCAATTCACTTTGAAACCCACCAATGTAGTCTACCCATACTTCTTGCCACTGCTGTTGACTTTTCTGTAGTTGCTGCTGACTTTCTCGCAACTATTAGAGACTTTCTTCCTGTTTATTTTCTTTCTCCTCCAGCCACTGCTGTAGTCTCTATTCTCGTTCATTTTCTTTCTCCTCCAACCACTGCTGTAGTCTCTCTTTTTGTTTATTTTCTTTCTCCTCCAACCACTGCTGTAATCTCTCTTGTTTATTTTGCTGTTCGAGCTTCCACTGTTGCAAGTTATCTTGCAACTGCTGTTGTCTCTCTTCTTGTTTCTTTTTTCGTTCTTCTTGTTTCTTTTGCTGTTCGAGCTTCCACTGTTGCAAGTTATCTTGCAACTGCTGTTGTCTCTGTTCTTGTTTCTTTTCTCGTTCTTCTTGTTTATTTTGCTGTTCTTGTATTGTTGCCATCAAATCTGCTAAGCTGTAGTTTGATTTGCCACTTCTCGTTTCCATCTTACTCTTCATCTTTTTTTCTTTACCTTTATTTTCCATCCCACTCCCTGACACCAACTTGCCATGTCTCTGCTCGCTTGTTAATTTCCCATAGAAATTCTTCCCGAGAAACCCCAGTGATACAAGTCCTTTCCTAAATAAAACTACTCCACTCTTTCTCAATCCAACTCTGCAACACACCCAATCTCCACAGTCACCCAAACCCAAACACACGCTATAATTCACAACAAATGACTCACGCACCCTACTTACTACCGCACTTGACTCAACCGTCCGCCCACATCCTCAATCTCCCCATCTGCTATACTATTCCGATTCATTGTCTGGCGCACTTATATACAAGAATGGAGGGTGCCTAGCAAATTCTAGAACTCATTACGTGTTACCAGCGTCACGTGACTTCTGCTGTCGTAACAAAGGTTTCCATAAGCATTTGAGTGATCATAAGTATCTTGCATTATGATTCAGATATCAAATTAATTTTCCTGAAGTTTTTAGAAAGGGTCAGTTCATTTTGAAGCTTTTTTGTGTCGTATACACTTGCTATAAAACATACATCACATAATTTTGCATTTTTTATACTATTATACCAATATTAAAATATAAAGTATGATTTAAATGAACTTGTAAAGTTTTATTTCGATTTTTTTAATGGTAATATAGTGATGACTCGTTATTTTTGGTTGGAGAGAATCAGTGGAGAGGAGGTTCTGCTCGATATGGTCGCAGAGCAGAAATGATACCTACATCTACCTCAGGTAGGCGTGTAAAATATTTCCAATTCAAAATAATGAAGTCTAATCAGATTTTGTGTATATATCTAGTATAAAAATATGTTAAAAGTAATGGGAAACATTTGGTGAATAATAACGAAAATTATAGAATTTAACTAAATCTTTATGTTTTAAGGTTAAGTAGGTAATATATTGTTATGTATCTGCTTGTTTGATAATTTCTTGTAAAATTTATTTCCGAGAAACTTCAGCGATACAATTTCTTTCTTAATTAAAACTAGTTTATTGTTTCTCGTTATAAACTTTGTAATACACTTAATTTTCACAGTCACTTTAAACTTAACTACTTTTATAAACACACACTATAATTCACAGCGATTCACACACTTTACTTGCCTACTGCTCGCTTGACTCGAATTATCTGTCGATCTGCAATTATGTGTCAGGCTTATATACTAAAAAAAGACGGTGCCTGGTACCGACTAGAATTGCCAGGAAAAGTCATGATCCTTCTAGAACCTCATTACGTGACTTCCACTGTCGTAACAATATGTGAAAAATACCAAAATAATACTTATTAATTAGCATGTATTCGCCACTTAAAACTTTTTAAACACTGATGCTATAACGTTAGTAATAGTAGGTCTATTTGTAGTCTAATTTAAACATTAGGTCTAATACATAACGTAAGGCTTAGATGAAACACTACTTGGTAAATTTTATTTTGCTTTACGTTACAACTCATTATCATAAAACTTCTGAATTGAACTATTTTGCTGTTCTAACATCAAAGTTACCAAAAAAATAAAGAATAAAAAACAAACTTTTCTAACAAATCAACGTAAACACCATAGTTGGCATAAGAACAATTAGGTGATAGTTTTGTTGCTATGGGACGATGTATATTGTTGAGCATTACCAAAAAAGAAGTGTGAAAGTGTTCTTGACTGAGTGACAAAGGGAATAAGTCTTTGATAGTTAGTGATTAATTATATTGACAGAGTGACAAAAGGAATAAGCCTTTTATAGTTAGTGATTTAATTATATTGACAGAGTGACAAAGGGAATAAGTTTTATAGTTAGTGATTAACTATATTGAGAGAATGACAAAGGGAATAAGTCTTTTATATTTAGTGATTAATTATATTGACAGAGTGACAAAGGGAATAAGCCTTTTATAGTTAGTGATTAATTATAATGACAGAGTGACAAATGGAATAAGCCTTTAATAGTTAGTGATATAAAATCATCGACGGGAAATGTCTTGTCATCAGTTTTTGAATAAGACGTATTTCTGTTCCTGGTCTAGAGAGTCACAGAGTTTAAAGGATAAAAACATGTATTTATTTGTAGTTCTAGGAAAACTATTCATTAAAATCAAAAGACAACAGTTGGTGATCTTTATAATCATTTTATGATTCAAGTCCTGTAGCGGAGTGGCAAGGTCATGAGGTCAACTGTACTCTACTGATTTTTGGTGTTTAGTGTGTGAAACTTATTTCACCAATAAAACAGCTAAAGTTCTGTAAAGGTATAAATTTAATCATATGTTAAATTGAGAGGACACCAAGTTTACTTGTTAAGCTAATACTCTTTTGCAGGGTTTGTCAGCTGAAAAAAATGGCTTCTATGGTGAAGAAGTGACTTGAAGGGTTTGGGGTTCAGTTTGTTCATAAAATCCATCTAACTTTTCAAGTGAATGGGTTAATTTTTTTCTGCTTCATTACTTTTAATGTTGGTAAAACCAAAAATTCACTAACTCTATTAGGCAGAAACCTCTTACAATGTTTAGATCCTGATACTGTTTGATAATTTTTAAGATGACTCAAAATTGAAACTAGCATTTTTCTGTCAAATTTGCAAAGGTCATGGATTTTAGTTGTGTAAGAGATGTTAGAATACCCCCACAAATGTGAGTTTCAGTAAATAATGTACTTGTCAAGCTACGTTTCCTTTAAAATATTTGTTGCCTAATTCCGTTGGTTTAGCCCAAAGCTGTAAAGATATATTGTAATAAACATGTATATGTGTGTAGTTTTTATAAGAATTACAGTGTTTTAACTTATTCCTTTCAATTATTATCAAAGGTTCGATGACTCCTGAATTCTTAAAGGACATTGGTACTTCTAAGTCAGCAGAATGGACCAGACTGAGAAAAAACACTGACCAGTTGTTGGAAGAATGCTGGCTATCATTACACAACTTTGCACAATCACACAAAGGTCGTTTAACAACAACAGCAGTGGATGAAAGTAATTTTATTCTCTCTCTCTCTGTGTATAAATATATATGTATATCCATTTTTATGCACTTATAAATTTTAGTTTTTTAAGTGTGAGAAAAGGGTACATAATCTATCATAATTCATGTCTTTCAAGCTGCAAGGTGTAATGATTCATGATCCTTCCAGAAACTCCAGTGCGCATGCTCCCAGCATCACGCGATTTCTGCTGTTGTAACAATTCCATGACTTACTTCTGCCTTATTGTCATTTTAATGTTTTTATGAGAAACCTAAACTGCAGTTCTATCATTGACAGTTCTATCATTCCATTACAGTTCCTTCCCTCCTGTCACAAAAAATGATTTTCCAGTTTTGTGCTGCCCTTTATATGCAAACTTTTTTTCCATACACATGCCACAAGCCTACCACATCTCTCTGTTGGAATCCAAAGTTGCAACATGTCTTTCATGCAAATCATCATGTGTCAGCTCTCCACTAATAGGAGAGCACTAATATCATGTAATGCATGTGACTTCCTCTAATCGCCACTACCGAAATATCACTTTTCATTTGGCAGTACTCGAGTGCAGACATCTTTGTTTAAGTCACTGATTACCCTGGAAGTGAGTTAACATAGTTCAACTTCATTTCCATTTAATTTCACTTTTATATAACATCGTTTGATTTACCCATGTTTGTTGTGCATTTTTCGCTTGTTTAGTATATAGCTTGAATTCTGAAGTCGCTGTTACCACTTCAGATACATATCACTCGTCTGTTACCACACTTTCGGCCACAGGCGAGGGCGACCAGTAGCGGGAAATTCTCGACCTTTGTTTGCAGAGGGATGGAGCATTATGTGGAATGCACATTGTTTCCTTCTTCCTTTTACTTTTCGAGCGTTTTACAGGTGCAGGCTGACTAAATATTGATCTGTTTTTCTCCCCTCCCGAGTTTTCTGTGCCTTCCCACATCTTCCTGAGGATTCTGTTCAGCCATTGTCTGCTTTCTCGGAGATTATATCTCAGGTATGTGATGGTTTCTCTATTGCCATAGTTATTTTGAACCATGTTCTTCCATTATTGTTTCTACTTCTCTACCTTGTTTCCCCCCAGTCCCCTTATGTTTGGGTTTACACTGTGTTTTTGCCACCCCGTTGAGTGATGGCATTGGTATGCCTAGTTCCCCACGAGCTTCAGGTCGGCCTGCCCTTGCGAATTTTAGGACAAACTTTCAAACTCTGGACCACCAGTTATGGGTTCAGTTTTACCTGTTTGGGGGGACAGATTCTAATTTTCCTGTTTATCCTACCTATGCCCCATTTTCTCGCCTTGGACTTCCTCTGTTACTCTTTGTAATATCTCACCTCAATTCTTTTCCTGTCTGAGGTTCTTCATGGGAACCCTGTGGGATTTTCTGGGGACATCATTTCTCTCTTCTCTTCCACTGTCGGCCACGTGTTGTCTTTGGTTCTGGCCCTACACACATGGTTCACTTCTTTTTAGGACTTTTTGGGTCATGACACAATATTTTCGTGGACCCATCGCCCGGCTCCATATATATAACACATTCTTATGGCCCCGTTTTTACGACGTATCGAGTGTGACACGATAACTGTGTTCTTGGAGTCGTGGGTGGCTTCTGTCCAACAGTGATCTATCTTTCACATTGGGTGCCCAATTGGTTTCCTTCAGAGCCAGATGTGGCTCCGAGTCCCGTTTCCTGACTCTACCTTTCCTAGCACTGCCTGTTCCAGCATCTCGTGGTACCGCAGTTTGACATTTTTTGCAGTGATACATGGTATGCAGGCAACGGTTCTGGTGACTGCCTGGTGAGTTTAAGACTGGTAGTAGTTCGTCTGGTGAATTTTGTTCATCAGAGCAGCCCTTTCCTCTCCAAAGCTTGGGTTCATTGTGTTCTATCAGATGGTTTTGTTATACCCTTTTCCCCTCTCTCCTGTTTCCTTCCACCTCCTCAGGAACCCTGGTCACGCCATTGTCTTCCAAGATAGTACTCGACCTCTCCCCCAACAGGTTGTTGTACTTGCTCCATGCGGGTTGTGCAGGTTTTACTCCCACCAGTTTGCCCATCGTGGGGTAGTATACCTTTTTAGTACTCTTCCCTTTGGTCTGGCTTCTGCACAGTGTGTTTTTTTTCAAGTGGTTCACCCCTTTGCTCGGCACATTCATACCCTGGGGCTGCAATTCCATGCTTACATGGACAACTGGCTTATTCTTGCCCATTCTGAACAGTCAAACAGTCTTACTCATCAGCTCCTTCTCGACGCTGTGAAGGTGGGATGGTTCAGGATGTCCTTCCTTCATCCTACCCATTACTTTGTACATCTATTGAACTGGCTGTTTGGACAGCCCTGTCTGCTCTCTTACTTACTACTGGTGAGATTCTATCACTTTTGAGGAGGTGGTTGTCTCTGACACTTATCATACCCCTTGGCAGGACTCATAGGCATTTGCTTCAGTGAGCCTTTCATGATCAGTGGAACCTCACATGGGATTCCCTGGATGCTCCTATTCACCTTCCATCCTCCTTGATGGACGATCTACATTGGTGGTTGGACATGGCCCATATGTCGGCAGGTGTCCCACTTCCTTCTTTGCGGCCAGAATTACATCTGTTCATGGATGCATCTCTTCAAGGCTGGGGTGTGTGGGTCGATCACTAAGAGGTTTCGGGTCATTTGTCAATGGAAAAATGTTCTCTTTACATCAATGTCCTGGAACTTCTGGCTGTTCGTCGGGCATTGGATCATTTTCTTTCTATCACCAGCAGTCATCTGGTTATGATCCATTCTGACACCTGGTTGAGAACCCTGTTTTTTCATACAGTGGATTTTCTCTATTGGGCCCACTCCCATCACATTCATTTGATGCGTCTCATATTCCAGGTGCATTCAATCTGGTGCTGGATCGTCTTTCCAGACCAGTTCAGGTTTATCCCAAGGAGTGGTCCCTACATCCTGCTGTTTTTCGGTGGCACTTTCATTGTTTGGGTATTCCCCATATTGATGTGTTTGCCACCTCGCTCAATCACAAATTACCTTTGTTTTGGTACCCAGTTCCCCATCCTAGGGCTTTGGCAATAGATACCTTCAGCCAGGATTGGTCTCACTTGTGTCTTTCTGTTTATCCTTCTATCCAGTTACTTCATTGGGTAGTCTCCCTCATCCATGCCACTCCCTGCAGAGTCCTTCTGATTGCTCCTTACTGACCTGCTCAACCATGGTTCCCTCAGTTGCTTCAGCTCCAGGTGATCCCTCCCATCCCTCTTCCCTTGCTTCCAGACCTATTACTTCAACCCCAGTAGGTGGTTCTACATCCTGCACTTCCCATCCTCTTTCTTCACCTGTGGCTTTTTCAGGTCCCTCGCAAGGAGTTCTGTATTCTCTCGCCAAGTATCTTCTCATTTAACCCATTCCATTTTTCCTTCTTCTTTGGCTTTTTACTGGTGAAAGTGGAATGTTTTCCACTCCTGGGCTTTGGCTCAGAATTTTCCGGCTTCTCAGTCTACAATTGCCGGTATCTCCAAATTCCTTATCTGGTTCTTTGAGAGGGGTTTGTCGGTTTCCTCAATTTTGGGTTTTCGGCAGCCTTATCCCATACCTTCTGTTTTTACTGTTTCTGCAGGGTCTTTTCCTTCTCAATCCTTTCCATGTTGACCTGTTCTTTCTGTCTCTGTTGGCCGTCGAGACATCTATCACTTCTGGACTGGCACATTAACATGGTCCTCCATGCTCTTACATTTCCTCCATTTGAACCCATTTCTTCCTGTTACTTGTTTCACTTCTCCCTTAAGGCATATTCCCTCCTCCTACTGGCTTGCGGGCATCATGGATTGATGTCACCAGGACCTTTTATTATTCAGCCTACCTCGTCCTTTATCCAGATCATGCATTTCTTCCCCAGACCTCAGTGGGTCGCGAGGGTCATTTTTTCTTTACCCTATCTCCCTTCCCTCTATCTCTCATCTCTACCCTCTTCCTGATCCAGATAGACACCTCTGCCCAGTATGTGCCCTCTATTGTTATATTGCATGCACGGCTTACTTCCGGGGTTCTCGTTCCTGACTCTTTCTCCCATGGAACTTCCTCTTCCCATTGTCTTTCCCCTGTTACCCTGACCAGTTGGGTTCATCATTTGATTCAATTGGCTTATTCCTCCTTATAACCCTCCCAACATAATTTCTTTCTCGTTTCTTCCTATCAAATCCAACACCTTACCTTCTCCCTCGTTTATTGTTTTCATTGGCCATTTGAGGAGACTCTAGAGTGGGCACGTGGATGACTCTGCACACGTTCATCTCCCACTACTTGCACCACATCGTGATTTCTGCTTCCTTGGGGTATCGCCTGTTGCCTGTGGCTATTTTACAGACTTCGGTATGGCTTTGACACGAGGTAAGTCCTTACTTATGCTTTCTTTTCTTTCAGTGGCCCTTGCTTCAACTTCACTTTGGATCCTACTCTGCGGTGAGTGGTGCCTGACCAGGTATTCTTTCAGAACACTGAATGGGTTCCACTTAGATGGTTATAATCATTCTCAGATATATTTATACTTAAACAAACAAAAACATAAATCCGCACTGTACGGCATGTTGATTCGCACACTTTTTCCATGGCTATACATGCTCACCCTAGGGATTGAGTGTTTCACGAGATCACTAGTGTGTGTGTGAATAACATTGCGATGTTTGCTTCATAAAAATGCCTGTCCCGGACCATACAACCCATGGAAGGCATGGGTAAAGCAGAAGGGGATGCTGTTCATCCCTGGACAGAATAAGTTGGTGTGTTCTGCTTTTCAAAATAGAGTTTTGTGATCACCCATTGCACTGTCTTGGGTGTAGCAGTCCCTCCAGACTCTCCAACTCACTTCTTCCCCTCCTTTCTTCCAGTGGAGTATGGGAGTCCTTACCACTCACCAGTTACAAGTTGCTGGGGTGGTTGATCATGGAGACAACCTGCTGAATGGGTTCCACAAAGATGGCTATAACCATTCAGTTCAGAGTAGGGTGGTGGTGTTCTGCTGGTGTAGAAGGTGTTACAAGATCCTCTGGATGAGTGACACATGCCCAGAATGATACACCTAAATGCAGTTCACCCCTCTGATTGGGTGCCCTCCTCCTACCCATGAGTGGATGTCGGTTCCCAGTGAGTGAGGTTTTGGAGATCGAGTGAACCAATCACATAAGTCCTCACACAAGT
>NW_013674068.1:16769-21832 GCF_000517525.1 Limulus polyphemus
ATTTTGTATGGACCAGCCACACTGATCATGGCCAGGTGCATGACTATTTTTACATATTTTGTATGGACCAGCCACACTGATCATGGCCAGTGCATGACTATTTTTACATATTTTGTACGGACTAGTCACACTGATTATGGCCAGGAGTATGACTATTTTTATATATTTTGTGTGGACCTGCCACACTGATTATGGCCAGTTGCATGTATATTTTTACATATTTTGTATGAACTAGCCACACTGATCATGGCCAGGTGCATGACTATTTTTACATAATTTGTATGGACCAGCCACACTGATCATGGCCAGGTGCATGACTATTTTTACATATTTTGTATGGACCAGCCACACTGATCATGGCCAGTGCATGACTATTTTTACATATTTTGTATGGACCAGCCACACTGATCATGACCAGGTGCATTTTTACATATTTTGTATGGATCATTATTGTAAGATTATGCTTAAAAAACTAAGTAAAAGATAAGAACATTTGTAGCATAATTTACATTAATGATGACTATTAAAATAGAAAACTGCTGTACTGATACAGAAACCTTACTGTGGTAATATCAGTGAAGTACCCACCCATTGTGTTCTGGGTTGAGAAGAACTAACTTGCGTACGTTGAATGCTCTATATCCATGCAGGTTACTTACATTTCCCTCTGGAAACTTGTTGTAGACTTGTAATCATCCTTAGTAGTACTTTATGATGTGAAAATACGTTTCAAGGGTGTCCATTACAATCTTTAATTTGTCCCCTTAATTTTGATACAAGACATCCAGGTCCCTTAAACTGTAGAACTGAGGAACAACACTGTATATGCTTCAGAATACATAATGATTCAATGTGTATCTCCTTCAGATATGCCATGATTCAGTATGTATAGCATCTTCAGTCTATACCATGATTCAGTATGTGTATCACCTTCAGTATACATCATGATTCTGTATGTGTATCATCTTCAGTATACATCATGATTCAGTGTGTGTATCATCTTCAGTATACTTCATGATTCAGTATGTAAGTCATCAGTATACTTCATGACTGAGTATGTAAGTCATCAGTATACCTGTATCTCCTACAGAAAATGAAACAAGAAACAAACCAATTTCAAGTAAACAGCTTGATAAAATAATCATCTGATCTCTTTATATCTTGTTTTTTGTAAGGGGACATACTAGATCTGATCTCTTTCTATCTTGTTTTTTGTAAGGGGACATACTAGATCTGATCTCTTTCTATCTTGTGTTTTGTAAGGGGACATACTAGATTTGATCTCTTTTTATATTGTGTTTTGTAAGGGGACATACTAGATCTTTACATGCAGAAAGAAAGAATTAAAGGACAGCTGGTTTCACGTATTGCAAATGATGGCAGCAGAATGTTTAAGATGGTTGAAAATGATGGCACTGAAATCACAGAGTAAGTAAAAATCAGTAATGTTATTCACCTCTAAAGTTAATTAATTAATATATTTAAATTGTTTTATTCATTAGAGTTATTTACTGCAATTCAAAGCAGTTAACTGTCCTTACTGTTACCCAGTTTACTTGAAAAGCTATGATGAACTCTTTAGTATGGCTGTGTGGACAAGAAAGAAAGCCTGATTTTTTATTATCAGGCTTTAAAAATAAGTGTATGATAGATGAGAATTGTAAAAAATATTTCTCACAACTTATGATATATAGTTACACATGTAGTGTGCTGTAGGATAACGTTATGAGTGTATGATGAAATGACCCTGCAGCTTGCCTTCCTTGATATACATACTCCTATAAAGTGAAATCAACTACAGAATAACTTTATTTTAATGAATAATATTTTTGGAAATAGCGAGGAAAGTTTGAAAAAAAAAATTATTGTAATTAACTCTGACCTTAATTATCTGAAAACTAAAAGATAAAGTCCAAAAACCATGCTAAATTCATTTAATAATTTTTTTATTAGAACACTTATTGTTTCTTTTTTGTAGCGGATGAAACCTTAAAAACAAACAAAACTGTTGAGTTTTTTTAAATATAACTTCTGTAAGTTTATATATTTTTAGTATTACATACAAACACATACATAGAAAGACCATTGTTTTGCAGCTTCGAGGGTGACTTCTTTATTCCAGTGCTCCCAGAGGGCATTCAGCTAACACTAAACATTTTATCAACTTGGGGTGACAAGCATTATGTTGGATTAAATGGTATTGAGGTCTTCACTCACAATGGAAAACCGGCTCAGGTTGAGAAGGTATGGAAGAGAAATAAAAGCAAGTTGTATGTTTAAAATGTTATCACGGTTCTAGTCAGATAATGATATGTTACAATTTATGTAACTAGTTTCAAGGTGCATACCTATCTTTGAAAGTCCTTGAAATTGAGAATGGAATTTCAAGGGCTTGAAAAAGGGTCTATTTTTGTAAAAGTACTTCAAAATTTTGTAATAACAGAATATATTGATATATCTAACTTTAATGCATGTTGTGGAGTTGAGCACAATAAATAGTATTTGCTCTTGTTCTACATTCATATGTTGGACAAATAAATAGGAATTTTATAAAATTTCATGTAATCCAATTGATTTTGATGTAGATTTTAGCTTCCAAAAAGTGCTTGAGAAACATTCTGAGAGTGATTAGAAAGTTCTTGAAAAGTGCATGAAATTGATCTGAGTAATTCAGCATGAACCATGAGTTTTGTGTGTGTGGGAACAGTATTCCTGAGAACATCAGTTTCAGTCAGATCAAAATGTTTTTTGCTAAAATATAGGTAACTAGTTTTTGTGTATGTGTGAACAGTATTTTTTAGAAGTGTACAACATTTTTAGACATATCATGATACCATTATAGTTTCTTAAACAGCTAAGTTAAAGATATTTATTACTTTTATTTCCACATTATTACACAGTAGTTACATGAAAGTCATATATCCTGAGAATAGGTCTACAATTTTTTAAGTTACATGAAAGTAATTTAAGTGAATCAAACATTAACAAAATGCATTGTTTTGTGTCTTGTAAAAAGTAATGAGAAGTCATATTATGCCATATTATATAATGTGTCATGTTATGGCATATTATTCCAGAGACAATCAGTCCTTTGCAGACAGTTCATAAAATTAATTTGTCATGATTGTGCAAAAATTACAAGTCAGTTGATTTCACTGGAACCATTCAGATACACAACCAGACTCAGATGATCAGTACGGAAAATACTAACTTTGACCTCATCATGGTATAATGAGGATTGTATTAAGAGTGTAATCTTGCCATTCATTACCATAGTTTTGTAACTGACATCAGAATTTCCCTTTCAATAATTTTGAATAACCCTCATTCTCTTTTATTCAGTTCCTGCTCTTCTTCCTAATTTTGTGAGGGGAAATTACCTGTAAGTTATCTGGACCAGCATTTTTAAAATCACATAAATAGAGTAATCCAGGCCTCTCAGTGAAACCTTTAAACTTATAAAACCTTCATGTTAGAGTAATCCAGGCCACTCAGTGAAACCTTTATGTTCTCTTCCATTCTCTATTTCTTTTATTTTTGTTCAAAATAGGCCAAAAACCTATCAATCTGATATCAACATCAATACAAATATAAAAATTTTGAGGAGTAATTCAGACTACAGTAACTTGCATGGTAAAATCTCTGTCATCACATGAACCTGACATATGGATTTAGATAGAAAGTCACATTTATTAACTATAGTCAAATATCAGTTATTTATCTCTTTATTTTGGTTTGTAAAAACACAGTTTACTTTATATTTTTAGAAATAGGAATCTTTTTGCAGTGGCCCACTGTGGGCCTAGTAATCTTTAATATAACTCAAAAGTTTAATTGTAATAAAGAAAACATAAAGGAGAAAATTTTCTTTTGCTCATTCTATAAATTTGTGCAGATATTAGTTATAATTATAGTTTTCAGAATTGATTTATAATGTTACAGATTTTAAATCACATGCAAAGTATTACAAAATATTATTGCATTAGTATCTGTTCAATAAGCATTACAGTAATAGTTTATTCACTATACCAATTCTCTGTTCAATAGGCATTACAGTAATAGTTTATTCACTATAACAATTCTCTGTTCAACAGACATTACAGTAATAGTTTATTCACTACAACAATTCTCTGTTCAACAGGCATTACAGTAATAGTTTATTCACTATAACAATTCTCTGTTCAACAAGCATTACAGTAATATTTTATTCACTATAATAATTCTCTGTTCAACAAGCATTACAGTAATAATTTATTCACTTTAGTAATTCACTGTTCAACAGGCATTACAGTAATAATTTATTCACTTTAGTAATTCACTGTTCAACAGGCATTACAGTAATAGTTTATTCACTATAACAATTCTCTGTTCAACAAGCATTACAGTAATAGTTTATTCACTATAACAATTCTCTGTTCAACAAGCATTACAGTAATAATTTATTCACTATAATAATTCACTGTTCAACAGGCATTACAGTAATAGTTTATTCACTATAACAATTATCTGTTCAATAAGCATTACAGTAATAGTTTATTCACTATAACAATTCTCTGTTCAACAAGCATTACAGTAATAGTTTATTCACTATAATAATTATCTGTTCAACAAGCATTACAGTAATAGTTTATTCACTATAACAATTATCTGTTCAATAAGCATTACAGTAATAGTTTATTCACTATTACAATTCTCTGTTCAACAACATTAGAGTAATAGTTTATTCACTACAACAATTCACTGTTCAACAAGCATTACAGTAATAGTTTATTCACTACAACAATTCTCTGTTCAACAAGCATTACAGTAATAGTTTATTCACTATAACAATTCTCTGTTCAACAAGCATTACAGTAATAGTTTATTCACTATAACAATTCTCTGTTCAACAAGCATTACAGTAATAGTTTATTCACTATAATAATTCACTGTTCAACAAGCATTACAGTAATAGTTTATTCACTATAATAATTCTCTGTTCAACAAGCATTACAGTAATAGTTTATTCACTATAATAATTCTCTGTTCAACAGACATTACAGTAATAGTTTATTCACTATAAT
>NW_013674068.1:22118-30481 GCF_000517525.1 Limulus polyphemus
AATTCTCTGTTCAACAGACATTACAGTAATAGTTTATTCACTATAATAATTCTCTGTTCAACAAGCATTACAGTAATAGTTTATTCAGTATAACAATTCTCTGTTCAACAGGCATTACAGTATTAGTTTATGCACTATAACAATTCACTGTTCAACCAGCATTACAGTAATAGTTCATTCACTATAACAATTCACTGTTCAACAAGCATTACAGTAATAGTTTACTCACTATAACAATTCTCTGTTCAACAAGCATTACAGTAATAGTTTATTCACTATAACAATTCTCTGTTCAACAGGCATTACAGTGCTAATTTCTTTCAGTGTTACAACTTTCTGTTCAACAGGCCTCTCAGTGCTGGTTTCTTTCATTATAACAATTTGTTCAACAAACTTCACAGTGCTAATCCCGATACAGTTCTTCCCTCCTCTCACAAGATTAGCTATTCTCGTCCATTGCTTCCATCTATATGTGAACCTATTTATATTTTGTCATGTTACAAGGTTTCAGCTCCCTCTGTAGGAATCAAATGATTCCAACTTGTCTCTCATGCAAATCATCATGCGTCACTTCTCCACAAATAGTAGTGTGATATAGTCTCATGATGCTTGAGGCTCCCTCTATATGCCTCTACCAAACAATCACTTCTTGTTTGGCAGCACTTGTGCTTGAACGTGTTCCTTTGTTTCATGTTTCACACACAACTTTAGTACACTCGCAAAATGGTTTTCATTTAAATTACTTCCGAGTTTATTACAACTGTTTCTTCACTTTAATTTAATCCCAGTTTATTACACTCACATTATTGTTAATTATTTCGATTTTGATTGACTCTTCTTGATATGAATTCCGAAGTTCATGTTACAAATTGTTGGGACCTTCGATATGTGCAACTATAACTCATGTCCATTTACCAGCATCTTATCTTCAGAATTTACATATGACCCCATTTTCACAGCATTATGTAATTTTACATGATTCCTGGGTTCTTGGAGTCATGAGTTGCTTCTGTACAACAACAGTCTACTCGTTCCACTCTTCTTGCCGTTTGTACAGTTGGAGCCCAATATGGCACCTGCTACAGTTTCTCTTCCTTGTCCTTCCCAACCCTTACCTCTCCCTCCTGCTCGGAGTGCCTTATTTCGTCGGTTTCTTTGATGACACATGTCATGTTGCTAACAGTATCTGTGACTACCCAGTGAGAGCTTGAATTGCCAATTTCCTTCATCAATGGCATCCTTCCATCAAGAATCATTGAGTTCTTCAAATTTTATCAGAGGGATTTGTGATCCCATTTATTTCCCTACCTCCCATGTCTCCCATACCCATTTCTTTCCCTCCTACTTTGGATCCAATGATTGGCAAGCATCTGTCAGAGGTGGTTCAGGACCTTTTACCTCAGTAGGCCAGCGAACCTGTTCTACATACTTCACCAATTTTTTTCCATACTCTTTGTTGTTTCCAGGAAAACCAGGGACTGTAGGCCTGTCATCGATTTGTCCTGCCTCAATTGATTTGTTCAACTGCCCTATTTTACCATGGAGACATTTCTCACCCTTTCAGATGGTCGGAGCTTTTCATTCTTCTGGCTCATTCTGAACCTGAGTTGGCCAGCCATACTCATCAGCTCCTTCATGTGGCTGCTTGGATGGGCTGATTAATCACATTGAAGAAGTCCTTCCTCCTTCCTACACAATATTTTTTCCATTTAAGTGACCTTTTTGACACTCATCTCAGTTGGTCCCAACCTTATCCTCTATGACTTCATTCCATGGAATTGTTAGTTTGCCATGCCCTTTGAGCTCACTCACTTTCTATCACCTTTGGGGATGTGGTCTTCAATGATGTCACTGGTCCCCCTTGGTCATTAACATATGCAATCTCCTCAGTGGGCTCTTTATGATCAGTGGAACTTTGCTCGGGATCCCTTGGCAGCTCCCATTACTCTTCCTCATACTATTTTTCAACCCTTATCTCCTAGTCTTGCACACTTCATGGATGGGCAAAGAGTATACCTGGTCAGAAGTGGTGTGTTTCCCCTCATCAGATCTTAAGATCTAGGGGTACCCTGCAGATGCTTTCGGGGAGTACTTCTGTCATTTCCTTGCACTAGTCCCTCCACCTTATCAATGCAGGATTCTAGCTAATCTTGTGAGTGGAGGGAATTACCATATCGGAAGTTATAATTTTCCTATACTGAAATTGTATTCCCAATAGTTACTTCCTTCCACTCACACTTCCCACCATTCCTCACCACTTTCCTCCAGTGCTTATGTATTATGCCAAACTTTGGAGTGATAGTTTGGTAGAGGCTTATAAAGGGAGCCACATGCGTCACATGACTATGTCACGCTACTATTGATAGAGAAGTGATACACGATGATTTGCATGAGAGACATGTTGGAATCATTTGATTCTTATAGAGGGAGCAGAAGGCTTGTGGGATGAAGAAGAAAAAAAAGGTTCACATATAGAAGAAAGCACTGGACGAAAATAGATAACTTGTGAGAGGAGGGAAGTACCTATCAAAAATACATTTTCAGTATAGGAAAATTATAACTTTCCTTCATTATAAAAATTCTCTGTTTAACAGTACTACTTTCTTTCACCATAACAATTCTCTGTTCAACAATACTACTTTCTTTCACCATAACAATTCTCTGTTCAATAGTACTACTTTCTTTCACCATAACAATTCTGTAATCATACAGTACTACTTTCTTTCACCATAACAATTCTGTAATCATACAGTACTACTTTCTTTCACCATAACAATTCTGTAATCATACAGTACTACTTTCTTTCACCATAACAATTCTGTGTTAAAAATTACTACTTTCTTTCATCATAACAATTATCTGTTAAATAGGCATTACAATACTAGTTTCCTTCACTATAATAATTCTCTTTTCAACAGGCATTACAATTTCTGGAATGAATACTGACCTTTTCACACAGAATAACTTCTTTCCTCTTGAGTTTGCATCATCTACCAAAGAGATTTGCAAGCCTCCAGCCTTATGAAAACTCCCACTTAATCATACAGCAAAACCCTTCACCAATAGGAGTGCAACACACTACCAAGTGAAATTAATCCCTCTACATTTTGCACTCATGAGTCCTCATTCTTTTTGGCAACACTCTTGTGAACAGATGTGTTTTGAGTTTGCTGAAATTTGTGACTTTTTGGTTTTCTTCTTTCACTTGATAGAGCTTTAACATACTCACTGTGAATTCAGAGTTTAATGTGAACTCTTCTTCAGCTGATGTGAGTGAAGATATTTCTCATCCTGAATAAAATACTAATAAGATGGGACAAATTTCATTATCTGTGGAGGACGTGACAGCTATTGTGGTGGGGTCCATGATGCAGCCAGACCTTCTGCTTCACCTTCTCTTCCCCTTCTTTCAAGCCTGAATTTAAGAGAATGAATTTGAAAAAATTCTTCCACCACTAGGTTTTGCTTTGAGAATGTTCTTACCTACTGAAGAACAATCTGTCTTCCTCAGATTTTCAAAACTTTATTACTCAGGTATGTAAAAATCTTTCTCTCTCTCTCTTCCATATCTTTTGGCTCCTCCCATTCTCTATTACACAACTCTTCCCCTCAAGCATCTGGTGACCAAAGTTTGCACCTGACATCCACATCCTGATTGAGAGGTTCTTTCTCTTTTGGGGACATTGGCTTCTCTGGAACATCTCATTCCACTTGACTGAACACATATGCATTCCATACAATGGGTATTGCACAACCAGTAGAACCTTTCCAAGTATTCACTGTTTTCACTGATCTTCATCCTTCCTTCTCTGCTGAAGGATCTTCCTTCACCTCTCTCTCTTAGGATGGGGAGCATCCTTGAACAACTGTCAGACTTCAGGTTCTAGATCCCTGGAAGAACATTAACTACATATCAATACAGATATTTTCAGAAGGAAACTCATCTAGGTAAACTTTGCATTGGTCCCTTCACCATTTCAATGTGGAATTCTAGCTATTCTGTATGTGGAGGTGAGTAATCATTTAGGAAATTAACATTTTCCTTACCTAAAAATACGTTTCCAATAGATACTCACCTCTCACACATTCTCCCCACTTTCCTGGTGCATGTTTATTTATTGCCTCATCAAAGAGTAAGGATTAATGAGCAAGAATATAGAGGAAGTCATTGTGCAGTAGTGGTGTCACACTCCTATTGGTGGAGGGTTCTGCTACAATGGAACAATTTCATGGGGTTTCATGCATGATTAGGTGAGTGTTTTCACATGGCTGGTGGCTTGCAAATGTCTTTGGCAGATTGCACAAACACAAGAAAAAAGAAACTATTCTGTGTGAAAAGGTGTCTATCCGAAATACAATTTTAGGTAAGGAAAATGTTAACACTAATTTTTTCATCATAACAATTCTCTATTCAGTAGGTATGCAAAGTTACATCCTGAGCTATGCTTGAATTAAACATTTATAATGTGCCTATCAATACAAATAATTTCATTACAACATATTTTTATAGATTGGGGCAGAACCAGCTGACATAAATGTTCTACCTGACTACAGTCATGACCCAAGGGTTGTAACCAACTTAATTGATGGAGTTTATCGCACCAAAGACGATATGCACCTGTGGTTGGCCCCTTTCACACCAGGCAACAATCACTATGTTTTCCTGCAATTTTCTCAGCCTGTTAGAGTGGCAATGATCCGAATCTGGGTTAGTGTTTATTATTCTTTATCATTAAGTTATGTGTATTGCAGTATTTCATTTGTTTCCTTACAATGTTTATAGCTTAAATGTCTGTCAGAAATACTTAAGTGATTAATGGCAAACTTTAAAAGACTTTAATTTTTTTTTTCTCTTAGTGTAACTTGTATTAACTATTCTTAATTATGTTTGTGAGTTTATAATTGCATATGTCAGTTCATCATGTGTATGTGTAGTAATTTCTTCTTTTTATTTGTATTCCAACTTTATTATTTTCCATCTTTTTCTTAGCACACACACTCACATTTATGTGTGTATATGATTCAGTGTGACACTACCTCTATCGTAACTAGCTACCTCTCTAATCATGCACTTGTTAATTACTTCTTGATTGGCTGTCTTATTGTGTAGACATGATTGTTTTCACTCATGATTTAGTTACTATATTCATTTACTTTTTACTTTTGTGTATTTTTCTACTTCAGTTGTTGTTGTTTTACCATCTTTTTGTGGAGAGTTGCATTTTCATCATCTACTCTCCCTTTTCTATTTTTTGAGTTTATGAGTTATGCCCTAGATAGTTTCAGGTGATTACAGTTGCCACTGCTGTTACTGCTACAGCGGATTTACCGGCCATGTCTACAGGGTCAGTACCACAGGTATCAGCTGCTGATATGACAGCTATTATCCATAGGGAATCGTATAATTTCAGACAACATTCTGAATAACCTGAAGATGGTCCTGTTATACTAGCACCTAAGCATGTCTTTACAGGTGGATGTTACTTTGGGCAGCCTTTTGTTTTTCTCTTTGTAGACTTGACTAAACAGGTATGTTGTGTTTTATCTTTGTCTCCTGTTTTCCTTTAAGATTCTACCCATGTCATTTTATTGTTTTTCATCCTTACCCAGATACTGAGGTTCTTGCTAGTCGTTTTGGGGAACACTTGCATTTGGGGGATCAATATTCTTTCTCCCCCACATATGTTGGCCTATCATGTTTCTGCTTTTATAGTTCCAGCTACCCATAATTAGACTCATACTTTTTGGAATTCTTCTTCCTATATGGAGTTGGACCCTAATACTTTAGTTAATTTTCCCTGTAGTATCTTTCTTTTTTTTTTCCCCATGGTATGCCTTTCCTCTTCAGCCCTTGTTTTATAGACTTGGCTGCTCTGCTGTTGGTTCTTCTTGGTTGGGAAACTGTTTTATCTAGGGATCATTTACCTTCCTTCTCATTGGATGTGAATTGTAAATGACATCTTTTCTTTTTACATCAGGTGTTTGGGGGTTTTCTGGACTCTTTGGAGTCTGGGGTTGATTCAGCTCATCTACATAACCCCCTTTCCATTCGTCCCCTGGTGTCTTACCATCTTAATTACCCCCTCCCCTCAGTGGGATTCCATTTCCTGCCAGTGTCAGTCAGAGGCAGCTCAGGACTTAAATCTCAAGGATGCTATTTTTTTATTATCTTCTCTGAACCACTTCCTCATCATTCTCAAGTTCACCACAAAGTCGTACTTAACTCTTCATTAGGTTTTCACTCCTAGTTTGTGGATAAAATAGTTCAATGTGTTTGATGTATATCTACATATTCCCATCTCCCTGGTATCCAGACACTTTCTTCATTTTGTTCATCGTGGGTGTGTGTTTCAGTTTCAGGCTTTTTCGTTTGGACTTGCCTCAACTCCTATGTATTCTGCTAAGTGGTCCAGACTTTTGCTCAACTGCTTCACTCCTGGGGCCTTCGTTTACACCTTTACATGACCGAGTGGCTACTTCTAGCTTCCTCACAGGCTGATGTTGCCCCACATACTTAGTTTCTTCCTCAGGAAGATGCCTGGGTGGGGAAGTCATTCCTCACACTTACTCAGTTTTTAGCTCTTCTTGGTGTGTTTCTCACCTCATTTCTCTGTCAGTACCAGCTTTCTCCCCTTCAGGTGAGAACTATGGAACGTCTCGTATATGGCATCCCCTATTCTCCTTTTCCTTCTGCACATGAGGTTCTATCTCTTTTGGGGGATATGTAATTCTTTCAAAACCATCATTCGTCTCGGTTGTGCCCACATACACCATCTTCATTGGGTTTTGATCAACCAGTGGTCCTTGTTCGGGTTCCCTTGGATTCTCCTCTTACCTTTTCCCTTCACTTACAGTCCAAATTTGACTGGAGGTTAGATCGGACCAATATTACTTGAAGGGTTTCCTCATCTGGAATGTCACCTTTTTATGGATGCTTCTCTTTCCATTTGGGGAGCATTTCTTGACACTTTGGAGGTTTTGGGGTGGGGAATTCTTTTTGAATCCATTCTCCTTATCAATCTCTTGAAACTTCTTTCTACATCACCAAGCATGGGTGCATCCGGTCAAGAGACCTTTATTTTTGAATTTTGGATCTTCTATATTGGGCCCACTGGTATCATATCACTTTGTTGGTATATCTTATTATGAGTGCCCTGAATCTGGTCTTGGATTGGTTACCCTGTCCCAGCAGTATTCTACCAAAGGGGTTGTTTTTGTATCCTCTCCTTTTTTGGGAGTTGTGTGTGCTTTAAGGTGTGGCCGATTTGATGCTTTTGCCTCTCATCTCAATACACATCTTCCCTGTTTTTGGTCTCCTGTTCCTCATCCATTGGTGGGAGAAGTGGATGCTCTCTGTCAGGATTGGACAGGTTATTATTTCTGTGCATATCCTTCTATTCGTCTTCATCTTTGTGTTTTATCAGTAGCTCAGAACACTCTGTGTCGAGTCCTGCTGGTGGCACCATATTGGCTGACTCTAACATGGTTTCCACTTCTGTGATGGCTTTTTGTGTCGCCTCTCCTTCCTCTGCCTTCGTCTCCCACACTCCTACGTCAGCCCCACTTAGGTGTGTGTCATTTATCTAGACACTCCCTCCATCTTCATGTGTGGCTTTTGTCCTGTCCCTTGCCTGAAGGTTAGGGTTTTCTTTGCAGGCATTTAACTTCTGTGATTTTCCATCCAGTCCATCCTTCCTCTTGAAGGTTTACCAGCATAGATGGTATACTTAATGCTGTTGTCTAGATGCCTAGGTTATCAGATCTATCACCTTACCTTGTCCTTGGGTGGGTATGTGGACTACTCTGTTTGTTTATTTTTTCTTTACAGGGACTTTTGTTACATAGCTTTTGGATCTGTGATGAGTGGTGCCCAACCAGGTGTATTTAGTCTTAAAATGTGCACTGTACATCCTGTGTCCATGCTAGATGTTTATCATGTTGAGGCTCTTCCTACAGCAAACCTGATGTACAATTCCAGATGCTGTCAATTGTCATCTATATATCAATAGCAGACAGAAATTACTGCCCAGCTCTGATGCTCTGTGGTGTTGAGACTCTTTCTACTGTGGACCTGATGTATAATTCCATGCTGCCAGGTGCTGGTTCATTGACTCCAGCATTGCAGTAGATTTGCTTTTCTAAATAGGATATCACAGTAACCCATTGCACTGTCTTCAGTGCTGCAGTTCTGGTAGTCCTTGCCAGTTCCTAGCTGCTGTGGTGGTGGACCATGGAGGCCAGTCCTCCTGAGTGAAGCACAATACCACTCAGTTGAGAGTAGGGTGGTGGCATTCTGCTGGTATCGCTGGTATGACACCCTTCCTACAGCACATCTGATATACAATTCCAGATGCCACTAGATG
>NW_013674069.1:0-2535 GCF_000517525.1 Limulus polyphemus
CAAACACACACATTCTTACCTCTTTTAGTACCGTTATCAACTACAGAAAAAAGAAACAAACACACACATTCTTACCTCTTTTAGTACCGTTATCAACTACAGAAAAACAACCACCACAACGCAAACTGCATTTTTCGGTCAGATATGGAAACATACAGCAACAGCATTACGAAATCATTTCGAGATTTATAATAATTTAATTGGTATATTTTTTGCCAAACACTTTTTTTTCGTATTATAACTAATGTGACGGTAATAATTAAAAAAAAAGAAAAAAGTAAAGTCGTGGTTAATATATATTTTTTTTTACCGCTGCGACAGTGGTTTTGAATATAGGAGATTTTGTACATTTTTACATTTACGTTTATTTTTTGTTGGAAACCAATAAGTAATTTTATAGTATAAAGTACTATCCAAACCTTTCTCTGCCCTCTTCGTCCGCTTGTACGAAAACGTTGAGATATCTTTTGCTGTCGTTTTATAGCACTTTGTGGCCTCCGTAGTTCTAGGCCGTTTTGGGAAGTAAAAGGTTTAAAATGAACAGAATTCGAGTTTTTCTGGAGAGAGCGAGGAGTTACTAAAACGAAATTTCCAGATATCAGTTTCTGGATCGACCCGACGCTGACTTCTCTTTCCAACGCAGTTTCTAATTCATTTCGGGATAATCTGATGTCCAAAAAACTCGGAGAACTTAGGGTATTTTCTATTTCTTCAATAGAAACGCCAAGTTCTTTTTTTTTCGAACTCAGTTCGCTAACAGTATCGGTCAGAGCTCTGCTCACCTCGATCGAGTTTAATTGTTCATCTCGCTGTTTATTAGTATAACGATCCCATTTTGAAGCATTCCGATAACTGAAACTACCTTTATGGCCTACTTTGATTACGATGTTTGCATCCACGAGTCTCTTCAATTCAGCTTCGACGTCGGCAGAGTTTACCCCGTTTTTCCTTTCCAGCATGTGACAAATTCGTACGAAATCCGGTCGCGATTTTCTTTCTCGAAGTTGGTCGATTGAATGCAAAATCAAATGTTCGAAACTATCCCCACTCATTTGATGAGCTTAAAACAATTTTTTTTTCGCTTCGAAAATAAACAAAAACTAAACCTTGTTTTTCTCGCTGCCGTCGCTATACTCGTAACGAAAAACGAAGCGCAAACGGGACAAGAGAATAAGCTCTGTTACCACGAGTACACGCATGCGCATCAGTAACAACGCTTTGCATTGCGGGATTGGGGGCACGACAGTTCCTAGTACTTGGTGCCTATACATGCCAAGTAAACACGAGGAAAGGTTACTTAATTCGGAGAAATACTTTAAACAATTATTTCAAGAAAGAAAATGTACACAAAACATAGCCCAAAAAAATGCTATTAAAATAAATTATGAAAGTGGCAACATTTTCACGTCACCAAAACATATCTGTAAAAAACACGCGTAGCAGTGGCGTGTGCCGTTATTTATCAGGCACGATTTTCGTGCTACAAAAGTATACTAATTAATTGTTATAGTGCGTAATACATTTTTGTCTTCCATAACATAATTTAGAATATTTTTTTTACATTACTCGATAGCTTGGAAACAGTAACAAGAAGCATAATATGTATATATATGTAAGATTTGGAAGTCTGTTCATAATGAAGGTTGTGTGTATGCCAACATGGCGTAAATTTTTGCTGTAAATAATCATGGCGCTGAAAGCATGTGAATTTCACATATTTGTTTCATCTCAAATTACCATTTATCTAAACGATTACGGATTTCGTTTCACGCAGCTGTCTCCGGGACACGCCGTGTCATTTGAATTGATTAGCTTATAACACAAACATTAACAAAATCGAAAAGAAAAACACTCAAACGTGTTTATTGCGTTTCAGCAAACAAGAGTCGAAGCGATTCCGAAATCTTAGCGTGTTATGAGTATTGAAAATTTCAATTTTTTGTTCAGAAATTAACGCGTTTCCATTCATTTCATCGATGTTATGTTGTTGTTGTTGTTTTGTTTTTTTTGCGTGGCAATAACTTAATTTATTTTAAACTCTGTAAAAACTGTTGAATGGTCTCACGTTTGAGAAAGATTCTAAAAACGTTAATTCGATGTACTTGATTTGTTTTAAAGCAAGAAACTTGTTTAATCGTTTCTTAAGGTAATGAAAGTGATGCAGATTTGATCATATCCGGTTGGATATCCATCTGTAACAACCATGTCATGTAGTGGTATCCGGGTGTGAAAGTTTTCAACACCATTTTGAAATATATCATGAGCAATTGAAGCATATCCCTCTGTTGCCCTTCAACAGATATTAAAACCAAGGACCGACACATCTATCCGGGGATTCAACAGATATTAAAACCAAGGACCGACACATCTATCCGGGGATTCAACAGATATTAAAACCAAGGACCGACACATCTATCCGGGGATTCAACAGATATTAAAATCAAGGACCGACACATCGATCCGGGGATTCAACATATATAAAACCAAGGACCGACACATCTATCCGGGGATTCAACAGATATTAAAACCAGGACC
>NW_013674069.1:3450-4794 GCF_000517525.1 Limulus polyphemus
AACCAAATAAATGCGGGTTTAGTTAGGTATTAATTCTTGATGGCTGATATAACCAAATCAAGGTGGGTTTAGTTAGGTATCAATTCTTGACGGCTGATATAACCAAATAAATGCGGGTTTAGTTAGGTATTAATTCTTGATGGCTGATATAACCAAATCAAGGTGGGTTTAGTTAGGTATCAATTCTTGATGGCTGATATAACCAAATCAAGGTGGGTTTAATTAGGTATCAATTCTTGACGGCTGATATAACCAAATCAAGATAGGTTTAATTAAGTATCAATTCTTGACGGCTGATATAACCAAATCAATGCGGGTTTAGTTAGGTATCAATTCTTGATTGCTGATATAACCAAATCAAGGTGGGTTTAGTTAGGTATCAATTCTTGACGGCTGATATAGCCAAATCAAGGTGGGTTTAGTTAGGTATCAATTCTTGGCGGCTGATATAACCAAATCAAGACGGCTTTAGTTAGGTAACAATTCTTGACAGCTGATACAGCCAAATCAAGGTGGGTTTAGTTAGGTATCAATTCTTGGCGGCTGATATAACCAAATCAAGGTGGGTTTAATTAGGTATCAATTATTGGCGGCTGATATAGCCAAATCAAGGTGGGTTTAATTAGGTATCAAATCTTGACGGCTGATATAACCAAATCAAAGTGGGTTTAATTAGGTATCAATTCTTGACGGCTGATATAACCAAATCAAAGTGGGTTTAATTAGGTATCAATTCTTGGCGGCTGATATAACCAAATCAATGCGGGTTTAGTTAGGTATCAATTCTTGGCAGCTGATATAACCAAATCAAGGTGGGAATTGATACCTAATTAAACCCGCATTGATTTGGTTATATCAGCTGCCAAGAATTAATACCTAACTAAACCCGCATTGATTTGGAAACCCACTTGATTTGGTTATATCAGCCGCCAAGACCTAATTAAACCCACCTTGATTTGGTTATATCAGCCGCCAAGAATTCATACCTAATTAAACCCACCTTGATTTGGTTATACTAGCCGTCAAGAATTGTTACCTAACTAAAGCCATCTTAATTTGGTTATATCAGCCATCACGAATTGATACCTAACTAAACCCGCATTGATTTGGTTATATCAGCCGTCAATAATTGATACCTAATTGGTCAATCTTGACGGCTAATATAACCAAATCAAAGTGGGTTTAATTAGGTATCAATTCTTGGCGGCTGATATAACCAAATCAAGGTGGGTTTAATTAGGTATCAATTCTTGGCGGCTGATATAACCAAATCAAGGTGGGTTTAATTAGGTATCAATTCTTAGCGGCTGATATAAGCAAATCAAGGTGGGTTTAGTTAGGTAT
>NW_013674069.1:5699-6262 GCF_000517525.1 Limulus polyphemus
TTAGGTATGAATTCTTAGCGGCTGATATAACCAAATCAAGGTGGGTTTAGTTAGGTATCAATTCTTGACGGCTGATACAGCCAAATGAAGACAGCTTTAGTTAGGTAACAATTCTTATTGCACGTGTATTCCGTTCTGTTACAATTGCCAAGTCAGCTCTGAAGTATGAAATCGAGCTGAAAAATATTGATGTTGAAGCTATGTGTTCTGACCAGCATGGCACCGGAAAAGTTATGTTATTTGAACGACAAAGTGGGAATAAACTTCTAATTTCAAAAGAAGTGGCGTCGCTGACATCTATTGATTTAACATCTATCTAAGTTTGAGATTCTCTTGGATCTAGACACACAAGTTATAAATATATAAAACAGACGAAAAATTCACGACTTTCATTTAAAAAACTTTAAAATGTTGAACGTCCGGGTGTTTGGCTTAAAATATTAGATATTCATGTGCATTTGGAATTACTTTATGAATATCCAGGTGGACAAACACATGGCACTGGTGTTGTGTCTTTTAACGATGCCATAATTAATACTCCATATTTATTTGTTTGTTTTGAA
>NW_013674069.1:7240-12669 GCF_000517525.1 Limulus polyphemus
AGCGAGCATGTTTAGTATGACGGGGATTCGAATCCGAAGACCCACAGATTGCGAGTCGAGCGCCCTAACCACCTGGCCATGACGGGCCCATTTCGTTTTATAAATTTCAAACACATACACGACGGAAATAATATTCATTCCAGTAGAAATATATTTTAAGAACAGTAAAATGAGAACATTTATCTTTTTTGAATCACAGGGGCCACCAGAAAAGTTAAGCCTACTTTTGAGATTAGCTAACAAAATTGAATTTTTGCCTATTTCTATCACAAATATGCTCCTAAAAACACTTACCAATTTAGATATATTAACGAATAAAACGTAGATTAGTAAATAAACAAACATACGGTTTACAATAAGTAAGCTAAATTATATTCAATTTTTTATTTCATGTTAGTTTTATTAACAGTATTGGTTGAAATGTACATGCACGTATTTGTTATTTTTCATATATTTATCACATATATGTTTGATTGTGAGGATTATTTTGCATTGTTAGCTTAGTATATGGACTTAGGACTAACCTAAATTTCCTAATTTGCCCGAATCTCATGAGATGTTATTGGGATTATGGCCGAAAATATCGATAACAGCCAGGATGACCAAGCGAAGAACTAGTACATTATAATCATTGTAAGCTTTTGTTTTATGACATTACGTACTCCTAGTTAGATTGGTATACTAAATTAAATACATTATACATTGGGTTATTTTCTAGTTCTAATCTATGTAGATAGCTTGCTATTATTAGAGCAGATAGCCCTCGTGTAGCTTTGCGCGAAATTCAAAACAAAGCAGGCTTGCTTTGAACCGAAGTATCTATAATAAAATCCCCTGGTGGGACAGCAGTAAGTCTTCGGATTTACAACGCTTAAATTATGGGTTCGATTCCCCTCGGTGGACACAGCAGATAGCCCGATTTGGCTATGTTATAACAAAACACACACACACACACACACATTTATAATAAAACATTAGAAATAAAGACTAAATAGCTGAACAAATTCCTTTATTAAAACTTAAAACATATTTTTTTTTTGTTCAGCCTTCTTGTGTGACTGAACAACGTGTAAATGCTCACAGAATTTAGAGTAAGGTATATTCCTAAAAAAATTACCCATGATATCAAACATGTGACGAAGAAAGTACTACCGTCAATTGCAAGTAAATTGTATTAAAGTTCTTGATTCCACATGTTCAGTACATTGAGACACTTATAACGCAGTGCTATCTCAGTTTGTGATTTTAAAAACAAAGAATGTTCATTGATGGAATATTTTGGTTTCTCTACCACCTATTTCGAACTTGCTATAATTTTTCTCATTTATTTATTATTTTCAGATGCTGCTCTTGAAATCTGCTTCGTAAACATTATGGATAATTCTTAATTAAATTTTAACTATCTGTGTAAATAATAAGCACGTCCTTGTAGGCTTCAATTAAGTAATTAGTTTTCGAGGAAATTAATTAAAAGATCTATATATATATGTATACAAAGATATTAAATTTACACTGTCTGCAAAACTGATTCGTCAATGAAACTTAGTAATACATTCTTACTCTGTTTTTCTTTAATGAATTACACGTTTCTTATTAACAGGGGTATATTAAAGGTATATTAAAGTGAATTAACATCAATTCGTAGTATACAATTACAGGCGACTTTGGTTAACCCGGTCATTATAAAAATACACCAAAATTGAACTAATTTAAAGCTTTTTCTCCGCAGGTGCCCAATTTGCTGAATATATATATATATGATTCAGAGCCTGGTATTATTCTGTTTATTTATATTTTTTGGGAGCACAACATTTTATCGAATTCTTGTTTTTAATTAGTTTAAAATTGTCTCTATTAAATATTTAGAGTACTATGAAACGTACCTTGAGGATGAATAGCTGTTATGTGTAATGCTTGTTTGTTGTAAAGCACAAAGCTACCCAATGGGCTATCTGTGCACTGCCAACCGCGGGTATCGAAACCAGACATTTAGCGCTATCAGCCCATTGACGTATTACTGAGTCACCGGTGAGAGGAAGACAAAACAAAACGATTCTAAGCAATTAATTATTAATAATTATACTACACTGTTGTTACATGTGATTATATGGACCCAATTAAATATAAACAAATCGTACAAGTTGAAGTTAGTTTTTAAAAAATAGCCCCCCAGTAGAACAGCGGCATGTCTGCGGAATTACAACTCTAGAAAACGGATTTCGATACCCGTGGTGGGCAGAGCACAGTTAGCCCGTTGTGTAGCTTTGTGCTTAGCTTCAAACCAACCAACCAAACAATCTACAAAAAAAATTACCTGACCTTTGAACGTAATTACATAAGTATGTGAACAGATAGCGTAAGAATATATTTAATTACTCGTATTCTTACGCTGTCTGTTCACATAGTCATGTTACATTACTACTAAATCACACTGATCAGCTGACCTACCTGTATACGAACGCTGACCCCCTATATCACTCTCCAGGGTGTCCTACGAGTGTATTCCAAGTTTAGTTGAGGACAGTCGGCATGGAAAGTGGACACACAAACACAAAGACGACAGAAACAACAACAACATAATATCGTATGTAAAAGTTGAGAAGTCACTGTGACAAACCACAGTTCATGGAATTTGAAATTATAAACCGGTTTCGATACGTTCGTGTGTTATCTTTAGTCTCAATTCTTCTGGAAGTAAAACTGGTACTTTGTTGACTTGTCTTCCTGCCAGAAGACAATGTGAAACTAAGAATTCGTACGAATATGTCGAAACTAGTTCCGTTAATTTCAAGTCTTCTGATGGTTTATTCCATTTTTTACGTGTTTTTCCACCAACTACAAAGACTGCATTTCTTTATATATATACACAAACACACGGTGTAATTACTTCTTAATATACACGTCATATGTATATGTATTCAACACAATGACAAAATGTAGTTCTTATACATTCCGTTCCACCGCTACTTTATATTGCCCGTGGTTATCTTAAATGTTTATGTTCATGGTGACTGGGTAGCTATGTTTATCAAGCGATAAGAATTTAAAAACTAGTGCAAATTGTAGGAAAATGCAACATAAATATATATGTATATATAAACAGAATTTTCTTATTATCGTCTGTAGTTCAAATGACTTTATAACCGTGATTTGTGATAATACGTTCGTTAAATACTACTACGAAAAATTATGAAATTTAATTAGTTTGATACAAAACTATTGGACAATTTGTGTTTATTTTTATTTAATAATGGCTCAGTAATAAGCTTGGGGGCTTATAACGCTAAAATAGGGGTGGAATACCTACGGTAAGCATAGCACAAAAAGTCTAACAAAACAAACAAATTTGATTCACTCACTCTTGAAAAAAATCCTTTGTTTTTTTTTTTATACGAGCAGCCTAACGTACATTTTATTATAGTTTCAGGCTAATGTAAAGTTATCAGAGATGACGGGATTTCTTAATATTTAATAAGATAATTTTCTAACAACACACGAAGAAAATGATACTCTGTCCCCTTCTTAAGTACATAAGATCAACGATTGTTACTGGTTTATCATACTTTCTTCACACAACTTGATATGAAAAATCCTTTACATTAACGGACGTAGCTATAACCACCACAGACGTTTAAATATTTATTTCAAAAAAAAAACGTTGTTGGGCATTTTTTTTTGGCGCCAAAGTTTATTTCCGTGTTTTCTCTTTCTCTTATTTCTTTTTCCTTATTTTATGTTTTTAGTGCAATTTCTTTTTTGATATAGCAATTTTTAATTAAATCATAATATTTCCAATTTTCCTATTTATTTATTTATTTACTTTTTGCCTAGGTTTAATTTTTTCTTATGTATATTTATGACAAAACTACCAAGACCATGTGGTTTTATTAAACTACTAACAAGATTGATGGCAGCCTGTGAGCAGTACTCCACAACCCACCATTCAGGTTAAGGAATTGTCTGTTACTCTTATAACGCACCCACAACTTAAAATTTGGGTCATATTTTGCGCTACTGCAAAAATTCGAACCCTGCTCGAGAGCTCTACCTCAGGATTAATGTGATTCATTGCGTGTTTATGTTACTGAAAAAAAAAGTCTTTAAAGTTAATGTTAAAAATTTTATATTCTGCCCTCGTATATAAAACAATGTGCAAAAATGAACGACGTTTAACATGTGTTCTATATACGAGTACAAAAATGAACGTCGTTTAACATGTATTGTTCTATATACGAATTGTTCTATAATCGAGTGCAAAAATGAACGACGTTTAACATGTATTGTGCAAAAATGAACGACGTTTAACATGTTCGTAAAAACATAAAAGTACCACTGAACAAACAGCAGTATTGGGTTTCCATGTGAGCAAACACGCACGGACTGACTGACACACATTGTTCTTATAATTGCAGAAACAAAATTGGTGGATTCAGTTTATAATGCTTTGTTGTTGTTTTTTCTTGCCTGCACAAAGCCGCGGAAATAGGCTATCTACGCTCCGCCCATCCGTGCTTTCAAAGACAAAGAAAAGAAAATACTCCCAGGAATAACATAAGTAACCGGAAGTATTAGGTCGTCAAGAAATTAATGTCGCTTTGTTAAGATGAAAAAAAACCCGAAGAACTTATATATCAAACTAAAACATTTATTCCATTCTTATCGATGATGCTTTTCCATCTTACAATCAGGTTGTTATTGTCCTAATTAAAGAAATCACTTGGCTTTGAAGCAAAAAACATGTCGATGTCCTCTTTTAACACCTTCCATATTTGCACACGTTTTCCCATTAAGATGGTAATCTGACGGTGCCATATCTGGAGAATATGGTGGCTGGGGGAGAACTTCCCAACCCAACTTCATAATCTTGTGTTGCGTCAAACGTGCCACATGTGGACGTGTATTGTCGAGGAGAAGAAGAACACCTTTCCGATTGAAGGGCGTTTCTGATCAAGGGATTGATTTAAACGTTCCAGTTGCTGACTATAGATTTCTGCATTGACAGTTGGCTGTGGATTGAGAGTTCGAAATGAATTACTCCTTTGATGTCCCACCAAATGCAAAGCATCACTTTCTGCGGATAGAGTCCAGGTTTTGGGGTTGTAAGTGATTTTTTTTAGGACTGTTTGTTTTTGGAGTGTAATATTTGCACAGATAGTCCATTTTTCATCACTGGTGACAAATCTGTCCAAAATGGTTCACGCGCATTACGCGCCAGAAGAGACGAAGTAACGTTCACACGTTCGAAAATGATCATCGGAGAGTTCGTGAGGCACACAAACACCTTCTTTATGGAGTTTTCCCATATTCCTTAGATGTTTACGTATTGTTTCATGAGACACATGCCATTTCACGGCCTTGGGTTAGACTCAACAAGCGTCTTCAGAGTTTAAATATAAATTCCAACATGTTGGCTCCTGCCATCACAGTTT
>NW_013674069.1:13512-15567 GCF_000517525.1 Limulus polyphemus
CACCAAACATGCTCGCCCTTTCACACATTACAAGCCTTCAGGCTTACCGCTGATGGGAAATACAATACTGTGTATTTAGATTAGCAATGTTCGTCTTTCCTGCATGATGGATTCACAAATCGACAGGTAATTTTGTAGAAATAATACAATTCAGCCGGAGGAATTCCACACGAAAGAGCAATTTAATGAAATAATTTTAAAATTCAATTAAACGTAAATATCCCCTCATTCCTAACGATTTTTTTTTGTGTCCGAATAACTTTACAACGACTGAATGAAAAAAAAACTTTTCAGGACGAACTGAATCTATGAAGAAATAACATTAAGATTTCTAATAGGGAATATATTTTATCGGCACAAAAAATTATGTTCAAAATTAAACATGGTTCACAATAACTTATTAGGCTTGATGTAATTTGCTATGTATTGTCGTAACGTTTTCTATCGTTGGACAGATATGTTTTCTTTTTTAATTAATTGTTAAAAGTAATTGGAAGTCAGTCTATGTAACGATAAATAATTAATTTATTTCTTAAATAACGTTTGCTAAAGTAGGCTTTTTTCTTTGTTTATTGTTAAACAAAAATCTTCAGAATAGGCTATCTGTGCTCTTTTCTGCGCAGGTATTGAAACCCGATTTTTAGCGTCATAAGCCCTCACACTTACTGTTGAGCCACTAGGGGCCAGCTAACTCTTGGTCAATGGTCCAGTAAATCCTCTAGAAGTGATATCGAAAGGAACCCTGACCTCAGGCCTGGCATGGTCTGGTAGTCAGGGCACTCGACTCGCAATCTGCAGATCCCGGGTTCGAATCCCCGTCACACCAAACATGGTCGCCGTTTCATCAGTGGGGGCGTTATAATATTACGGTAAAAGAGTAGCCCAAGAGATGGCGGTGGATGATGTTGATTAGCTTCCTCTCCTCTCCTCTAGTATTTCGCTGCTAAATTAGGGATGGCTACCTGGAGAGGAGATGGGCGCCACCAGATAAATTTGCCCGAAAATCACCGATGATGCATAAGGATCAAAGATGTCCTAACGGTCATAAGCAGCCAGAGAAGATAGCACTTTTGTAACCTTGCGTGAAATTCCAAACAAACCAAACCATAGGTCGACTTTCCGCTAACAAATGCTTCTCTGAAGTTACACAGTTGCCAGTTTTCTTATCGATGTAGTTCCAAAGACGATCATGGTGCGCGATCTTTAGTTTGAACCAACTATCCTTTCTATCCAACACCTGCTTAACTTTGGAATTTATTCTCTCTTGCAGTGGAAATTCCATTGCAGCCACATCGAATCCAGGCTTATCAACATTAACACGAATTTTCATTTTATCACTAGCTGATTTAAGTCTCCTTTTTTTTTATTCTTCTGGTAAAGTCACGTATGACATCAATGGTGTTCTTTGGTCTCTCTGCATATCCAGATAAAGAATCCAAAGTGGAATCAATCCTTGGCAGTGATCAGGCTTCTGACTTTATTCATCTTCCGGTAGTCCATGCAGAGCCTTGTGGACTCATTTTCTTCTTCATAAGTACAGTAGATGATGCCTGTGGACTACTGTTCGTTTTTATTACTTCTTGTTCTTTCATGGCTTCCACATTAAGGACCGTTATAGGGGTTCTTCTGATCTTTTTACCATTAGAATGATTAGATTAATCTTTTGCTGTACTACATACAAATGAAAATATTATTTAATACAGTTATTAGAGATAAAATATAGTGAGTTTTTTTGTTTAATTTCGAGTTATTCGAGGGCTATCTGCGCTAGCCGTCTCTAATTTTGAAGTGATAGACTAGAGGGAAGCTAGCTAGTTAACAAAAACCCACCCACCGCCAACTCTTGGAATACATTTTCCCAACGAAAAGCAGGATTGATTGTCACATTTTAACGCCTCCATAAGTGAAAAGGCGAGAATGTTCGGTAAGGGGATTCCAGCCCGCAACCCGTACAGGGGCGAGTCCAGCGCTCTGTTTACCAGGCCAAAATAATGACGAAACACGATTTGTTGTTCCAAGAGATAAATATTTTCCAGATACTTGTTGTTGTTGGTT
>NW_013674069.1:16133-29603 GCF_000517525.1 Limulus polyphemus
CCGCAGACATACCGCTGTGCCACTGGGGGGCTTTCCAGATACACACACAATAAATCAATTTTTCACCACAGACAACCAAAAAATAATAATTACGTAACGGTCTTGGTGGATTTTCTTCCTTATCTTTCAGACAGCTAATCGAATTTTATCTGTCTTTGACGTTTGAACCCCGCAGAGATTATACAGAAATTATTCAGCTAATTTTAGTTCCAATTTTTTTTTGGAAATCACGATATATTATTGATATGTTGTTGTAATTCAATTAGTGTGGAGTGGTTTATAACATGTTATTGGCTGATCGTGGTTCGTAATGATCTAATTTACTGTGTTTATTATGTACAATTCTGTGGCATTCGCAGCTCGAAAATCAGGTGAAGTAGAGAAAACGTAGCAGTAACGTCTGTGTTCGAAAACATGAAAGGTGAACAGGATTGTATGTTTGGAATATGTAGCAGTAACGTCTGTGTTCGAAAACATGAAAGGTGAACAGGATTGTATGTTTGGAATATGTAGCAGTAACGTCTGTGTTCGAAAACATGAAAGGTGAACAGGATTGTATGTTTGGAATATGTAGCAGTAACGTCTGTGTTCGAAAACATGAAAGGTGAACAGGATTGTATGTTTGGAATATGTCGCAGTAATGTTTGTGTTCGAGAAACTGGCTGTGAATAGAACTGTATGTTTGGAATATGTATGAGTAACGTATGTGTTCGAGAACCTGGCTGGTGTTATAGAATTGTATGTTTGGAATATGTATGAGTAACGTTTGTGTTCGAGAACCTGGCTGTGAATAGAATTGTATGTTTGGAATATGTGGCAGTAACGTTTGTGTTCGAGAACCTGGCTGGTGTATAGAATTGTATGTTTGGAATATGTGGCAGTAACGTTTGTGTTCGAGAACCTGGCTGTGAATAGAATTCTTTGTTTTGAGTTTCAACTTTATGCCTGCACTATTAATACAAGAAAAAAAAAAGTGAAACCATGGTTACTAAGGGCTCTATACTGGCGCTTGTGCATGAAAAACAAACAAACATATAACACTAATATATATAACCAGATCTGGCTAATTCCGCCCATCTAGGCAAAGAACTAAGCCAACTTTGCATTCCCTTGAAAACGCTGATTTTTAGTACAAATATTGTGACGAATATGACGTCATGGAAATCGCTTGTTAGCACGTGTAACACTATAGCCGTACGAGTCCACTATTCCTACACAGTTTAATTATTTCGTTGACTCTAGAACTTAGTATTTATAATCCAGATTCGATGAAAATGAAATGTTTAAATATGGACGTGCCTCACATTGAATATTATTAGTGATTCTTTGAACATTTGGAAATAGTTAGTTCAGACCAGGGCACTTCAAAAATATTTATATAAAAATAAGTTATTAATTTTACACCCGAAATTAAGTGTCTTTCATAACTACACTCTCAGAGTGCCATATAACACTGTTTGTGATTTCCCCGTGCTCGTTGAAAGAGTTCTCTCAAACCACCCATACAAAGCAACGAATTCAAATATCTTCGGCTTCACCTATAATATTAAATTGTGAGGTGGACAGCACGTGTGTCTCTCTTCTAAGACTGGATTACAAATTCTCAGTTATTAGTCACAGGTAAGCCTATTTTAAATAACACAAAGAATTTCTATCTACATTCCATTTTCATTATACTCGAACCTTCCAATACGATGTTATAGATCTCAAGAAATAATTAAAACTGTGCATTAATTATTCTACTGACGTTCTGACTGGGTATCTACTCAAAGCTAAAAAACCTGGAAAGAAATCATAATTTCGATTTTTTTTGTCATTTTTTAGGGTAGTATTGTTAGTTTCACAGACCAATACAATATTTCTATATATTTCATCAGTAGACTAGTGAGTTGTATACTCACCTTTTTAAAGTTTAAATTGTGGTAAATAAGGGAAGTACTATTACTTACCTGAAAGATAAATAAAAAAAATTAGGAATTTAAAAACCTGCAACAAGACAAAAAAAAAAAAGGGGGGAGAGTAAGGAAACAAGGCTGGAGATACTGTAGACATTATTTACTCAAACTACAAACCCCTCTTTTGGCTCCATGCTGTTACCTAGAATTACATTTAGTGGAGTTAAAATAGGGATTTGTAGTTAGAATAAATAATATCTACAGTATCTCCAGCCTTATTTGCTTACTTTTTTTCCGATCCCTAATTGCAGGTTTTTAAATTCCCAATTATTTATTTATCTTGTGTCCTGGATTTTTTATGCCCAACTATGGGTAAAGGATTACTTGATATTGTAGCTAACTTTATACATTGTAATGATAATAAACATAGCTAGTAGCTAGCTGATACGGTTCATGATGATTCACTGTAGCTGTTGACTATTTGATCACATTAGTTTGAGATACCAAATGTTAAGCTGCAGCTTGAGATTGTCATGGAGATTTGCATTTATAGTTTCTGTGTAACTAAATTCTCTATGTATAATGCATAGCAACGGGCAAATATATGCTTAGACTAAGAAAAAAACCCACTAAGCGCGTATAAAATTTTACCTTTAGAAAATCAGCCTTTTTATATAAAACACAGACGTCTAAAATATTGCTTTAAATAAACTTTTGTGTCTTTTAAAGTAATTATTCTATGAATGTGTGTGATAAAATTTAATATTACCTGCATTGATTTTTTTTTTTACTCCTTCACTTCATACATAATATAGGGGTTGGCTCCCAAAAGACACCGATTGTATAGTGTACAAAGCATTGGGTATCTACATGCAACAGTCATCTAACGTTCAACTATTATTGGCTGGTAATTCCTGTTTCATCCTGTACGTAAGCTTTTGAATGGAACACCACGTTCTTGTGAAAAAGCTAACTTCGAGGGGTAATGATAACATCGTTTACACTAGAATTATGATGTTTTTTAGCTTATGTAAAATATAAAAGAAACAATTTGACCTTTCAATACCCCTATGACCTTCGCAGTACTTTATTTAGTATTCTACAAAAGGTTTGAGTGCAATATACCAAGCTGTTTTTATTGTAGGCTGGTAAGAGAATAATAATAAGAAGAAGGATTACAAACGGAACGTTTTGAGCGGATTGTCTTTTCCTTGTTAGTCTAACATGAGTGCTTTTTTAGTGCATTGTTATACATGTACAGCCTTAGCAGTAAACAGTAAAGGTTTTATGTGTTGTTTGAACTGAATCTTTATTGTTTAAAGTTCTTTTTGCCCGAACGTTCTATTATGGTTTTGTGCAATTCCTTGCGATCCCTATTATAAACCACTATCGTGGTTCCTGATAATTGTAAAGATATGGTTAAGCCAACATTTGTTTTTTAAATTTTAGTAATGATAAACCCTTTAAATGAATGTTTCTCGCCAACGTTTTTCATAAATTTAAAACGAATGATTTACTTATCCATTTCATTTTAAGATATCATATCGGGTATTGCAGTTAAATTTTAAATACAAAACAACGATTTCTGGGCTGTAGGTACAAATCAAATAGCTTCCACTTAATCATCTTGGATCAAATTATTTTAATTTTTTTTTCAGAAGAACTGTGCAGTATAAAAAACAAGAGTCAACAGAATTATCTCTTGAGGGAAATCAACACGAGGAACCATGGTTAATCATCTCGTGGAGCAAGTCGCCTTGAGGAACCCCGGGGAGTCATTTCTTGGGACAAGTCACCTTTAGGAACCATGGTGAATTATTTCTTGGGACAAGTCACCTTTAGGGAATCTGTTGAATCATTTCTTGGGGTAAGTCGCCTTTAGGGAATCTGGTGAATCATTTTTTGGGGCAAGTCGCCTTTAGGGATTCTGGTGAATCATTTTTTGGGGCAAGGCGTTTTTAGGAAATCTGGTGAATCATTTCTTGGGGTAAGTCGCCTTTAGGAACAATGGTGAATCATCTCTTGGGGCAAGTCACCTTTAGGAACCCTGGTGAATCATTTCTTTGGGCAAGTCGCCTTGAGTAGCCCTGGTGAGTTATTTCTTATGGCATATCGTCTTGAGGAACCCTGATTAATCATCTCTTGAGGAACCCTGGTTATTTACATGTACCTTGGAATGGGATTTTATACATTTTTAACCAATAATGTAAACAACTATTATTATGAATAACAGCTAATGGAATTGGATTTTCACATAAATAAAGTGACTCCCATGCGAGTAGTCCCGCGGTGAGTCAGCAGTACATTTTCGGACTTATAACGTTAAAATACTGGGTTTGATGCCCCGCGGTGAACAGAGAGCAGATAGCTTATTGTGTAGCTTTGTTCTAAAACAACAACGCATGAGAGTTATTATCAAACGATCGAATTTCATGTTCTAGCCCCCCAGTGGCACAGCGGTATGTCTGCGGACTTATACTGCTAGAAACCGGGTTTCGATACCCGTGGTGGGCAGAGCACAGCTAGCCCTATGTGTAGATTTGTGCTTAATAACAAACAACAACAATCATGTTCTGCTCGCAATTGTTACACATGAGGTGGGCTAAAAAATTCATTCACATTAATAGTAAAATTTATATCAAATCCTAAAACTACTATATAAAAGAATAATAATGAAAAAGTAAAAATTAATTTGTTTGGAAGTTCGCGCAAAGCTACACGAGGGCTATCTGCGCTAGCCGTCCCTAATTTAGCAGTGTAAGACTAGAGGGAAGGTAGCTAGTCATTGCCACCCACCGCCAACTCTTGGGCTACCAACGAATAGTGGGATTGACCGTCACAGTATAACCCCCCTCCCCCCACTGCTGAAAGAGCGAGCATGTTTGGTGGGACGGGGATTCGAACCCGCGACCCGCAGATTGCGAGTCGAGCTCCCTAACTACCTGGCTATGCCGGGCCTATTGCATAGGACCAGATGAGTAACATCGGTTTTAAACACTGGAATGGTCAAATTAAGTGATATTCAAAACAGAGCTGAAATTAGGTCAATAAAACGTGATTGGATCCAAATAACCGTTACAGTTAAAAATAAATGACACGGTAAACAAGAGCAATCAGTTTGTTTGTTTGGTTGGGATTAAGCACAAAGCTACACAATGGGCTATTTGTGCTCTGCCCACCACCGGGGGGGGGGGCTAGAGCAATCAGAGAGATTCCATACTCTCGCCCCGCCCTTTTCGAAATTGTATGCGTTTATATTGGATAACGTCAAATTTCACGTTCGAAAAGTCAAAAAATCCTTCTCAGATCCATAATGATCGACGATCCGGATCATTTCTTGTGGTGTGATCAGGAGTCTCAACCTTAATGTGTCCGTGAAATATGGTACAAATCCGATCACACTTTACAAGAGTTATTAACCCAAAACCGCGAAAGTGCCCTATCTCCCAATTATATATATATAAATGCTTCAAAGTGATTCAAAATCCGAATCCGAATTTGGATCCGGACCAATGTTGGGGAGGACTGTCCAATATTGACTTCCTATTTTGTGTAAAAGTTTTGCGTATATCGGTCTATTAGTTTTCGAGATACGCGCGCGGAAACGCCTACGGACGGACAGACACTGACGTGAGCCAATTGCAATACCAACGCCCCCCTCTCCGGATAGATCAGAAATATTGCCAACGTAAATGAATCTACAATAGTAATACAGTTAACATATGAAGTTGTCATTTCTTTTCGGTTTGGATTTGTGAGAGGAGTCCTTTTAATGCTGTATTATCTTGTACTCTCTTTTGGTCAGCTTTTGTCCTAGCTAATTCTTGTTTGGTAATTTGCATTTCGATGCTCAGCTGTTCGCTTCCTTCTGAAAGTTAGCTCAGCAGACGATCTTCTTCTGGCCACAGCAAGGACCAGGCATCATTCCATTTGGTTTTCTGGATGTCGCCATTGTTATACTATTTGAAGGCAATCTTGAGGAAAACTTTCCAGGTAGCAAGAACAGAACTTCAGAACAAAGGGATGACGACTGAAAAAGTTGAATTTTCTGCTCTCTGTCATTGAGGTTTACTGAAAGTAGGGCCCTGTATATTGGCCACTAAAACAGGCAGTGGGTGTACGTGTTATATGGCTTGTGGACGTTTTGATCTAATCAAAGGCGAGATCACGTGTCTGCGCTATGTCGTTGTCACTCCATACAACCATTCATTGGACATCTATTGATTTTCCAAGTGTCACCAGAATTGTTTACTGGAGTGATGGTTTAGTTACTGGTGTCTTGGCTGGTGGTTGGTCCTGTCCTGTCAATAGGACTGGTGCTTGAGCCAAATCGAGTGGTTCCAGTTACGGAAATTAGGTTATGAAAACTCCAGATCTTACTCCAATGGCTCAAATTAATTTATAGTGCCTCGTACCTTGTTTTCTGGAACACCATCTCAACATCTGAACTTCATAACGAAGGTGGAGGTTCAGAATCTCTTCCATGCTAGAATGAAGCTTGCTCAGACACGAAACAGTGAATGTACCTATCAGGACTGACGAAGGGAATTAAATATATATATATTAAGAAGGAGATCATACAATGAATTACTTTAGAAAAGAGAAGGGCTGAGCGTTTAGTCAATGCGTTGGCAGTCTCAAATGAAACTCTACACAAATATTTTACTATCGATACTGGTGCTACAGCGTCAAATAATATAGCCCACTGGTAAGTACCGTGTTGAACCGGACAGGCCAACCAATCATCTGAAGAACTATTCCTAGCTGGTTAAAACTGAAGAACTTTTCCTAGCTGGTTAAATATGGTTATCGTAACAAAATTATTACTGGTTGAATAGAACGTGCTAACTTGATCCTCAAGGGTATCCAGGTGTCTGAACCTATACATTACTGTAACTTTTTCCACTCTGATGCTGTTTACTGAGGGTGATAGCAACACCACATGCCACCAGCTTTAGTGTCCTCTCCTGGCATAAAAGTTATCAACACATACCTACACCCATTCCCTGCCGTGAGGTTGTAGCACCCTATATCAGCTTACAACAGTAGCTAGCTTTAACGTAGTAGTAGAAGTGTGGTAACGGAATTAACATAGTTGTAACACAGAAAGATAGGTATGAATAATACGGACACAGAGGTATAAAACTTTTAACTTATCCCTGCAGAGCAAATAGACTTACAAGACAGAGTAACAGGAGAACTGCTATCTAAAGTGAATAGTTAAAAGTACACAATTCCCTGGTGGGCCAGCAGGTGAATTTACAATGTTAAAATCCGGGGTTCGATTCTCTGTGATGAACAGAGCATTACGTGACTTTGAACTGAAACAAACCAACAGAAGGTACTAAGAAAAGAGGAAGTAAACGCAATAAATATGTTTAAATTGTTCAAACATGCCAGAAGTACCATTAATTACAGGTCTGTTTCAACTGTTCACACATACTACAAGTACCATTAAATACAGTTTGTTTCAAGCGTTCACACATACTAGAAGTAACGCTAAATACAGGTTTGTTTTAACTATCCACACATACCAGAACTAACACTAACTACAGGTTTTTATACTGCAGGAAATAACTATAGAATTATGATAAAATCAAATAAAAAAGTAAAATCTAAAACTTCAAAATATTATATAAATTTCATCACTTACCGGCCTAACACCAAAATATAACAATAAGTTAGAACATACTGCCACATAGCAGAAGTGTACTACGAAAAACAAAGTTGCTAAAGAAAAATAACTATTCAATTGTCATAGAAAAACGCCCAAGATCTAAATATTAATGATGAATCGAAGCAAGAAACGTACTGTTGTGATATTCAGGAAAGCCAAGAGCAGAAGTAAAATGCAGGATCAGGACTGTTACGCGAAGAATAAATTGAAAACGGACAGTAAAGGAAAACAAGTGAGCAGTAGTGTAGTTTAAAACATATAATCTTTTATTGACAACACAGTGTTATGCTACCAAATCAGGCCCAGCTTTCCACCCTGTATGACTATTGTTTGGCTGCTTGGATCAAAGGCAAGAGCTGCAAAAGAAGAGATGAAAACCAAGAGAGCCAAGGCCAAGATACAGAAATCTAAAAATGCCCCACTTCCAGGCAAAACAGGGCTTTGTAAGGTATTCCATAAGTTCACAGGTCATAATTCAAGCCGACTTTTTCAGGTTTCTGTATTTCCTCTTTGAACAGACTACTCTCCGAGAAGTCCATACTTAAACACGTACATGCTAGATTGAGCCTTGTGTAAGTGCAAAAGTTGCAGTATGTAACAATTACCCCTGTATAAGGCTTAGCACATGTGTAAGGCTTAGAAACATCTGTTCAACGAGGTTATAACTATATACGTGAATATAAATGAATATGGATATATATATTCTGTACTGGAAAGGTGGAATTCATGATTATTTCAGTTATTTCATTGCTATGAAAGCGCACTGTAATTCTATATCTACGAAGAATTAAAAAGAAACACCCGAATTCATCAAAAGTAAATTACGTAGCGACGTGTATCATGAACGACAGATTCCCAGAAAGTGAAACTCCAACTAGAATCCAAAACTAAAGTCTTCAAAACATCTAGGACCACAATTCTATTACTACGTCAAATATAACCGAAATTTTGCTTTTCTTTCAATTTCAAACAGAAATGTAGATAATTAAAGTACATAGCCTTTTTTTTTTTGTCTCTCTTATCAAGTTCTGGATAACTCAAAAGAAGCTAAATCAGTAAACATATACATCACCGCAGTGGCCATTTTTTTTTTAGATAATTCACTTAGTGCAATATATAATTTATCTAATTATGTTTGAATACAAAAGGTTTTATCTTGAGGTATCAGGTTCTCAAGTAGTTATTTCAAATTGGATTATATTTCTTTCTTTGCTGTATTTGAAAATATGTTACGAAACGTAAAACTCTTTTCAATTTGGACTAAAACAATTTTACCTTTGATATTATTGTCGAAGGGTGTGTTTTTCTCAATTTAGACGTTTGTATTGTTGTTTTGTCAGAGGGAGTTTTCATGTTTCATGATGGTAGTTGCTTAATGAGTTGTTAGTACTTCTTGATAGTAAAAAAAAACGATTTTAGTCATATAAATAAAGCGAGTTATGATTGATTTATAAGTTAGTTTGCTTGTTACTGTCAGGCATTTGTCAGTATTGTGAATATTGAGTTTGAGTACCAATGAAGTACAAGATATATAAGAAGTACCATACTTACCAGGGAATTAGGAAGTGAGTGAAGTTGTTGTATTTATGTCTACTCCGAAATTAGGCCTATCAGTGAAAGTTAACTGAGTTATTTGTAGAGCTTGAAATTTATAAAATATAACGCTTTCGTTATTATTAAGTAGTCTGAATTTTGCATTATTTCTTAACAAGTTATCCAAAAGAACCTGCCTAATAAAAGAAACCGTTATAACAATATTATAACTCAAAACCTAGGCTTAGTTCTCAGCAATTTGTCCAATTATTTTCAGTTAAAACTACTAATATTATCTTTCTGAAAAAGAATACTTTGGCTTAACACATTTAAGTTCACTTAAAAATTCAGTGTTTGAATCCTGTTAAAAGCAATGGGATGCCTGGTTTAAATAAACAATATCAGATGTTAATAAAATTTAAAGTGTTATGAATAACACCGTTAGACTAAAGACTTGTTTGTTTGTAATTAAGCACAAAGCTACACAATGGGCTGTCTGTGCTCTGCCCATCACGGGTATCGAAACCAGGATTCTAGCGTTGTAAGTCCGCAGACATACCGCAGTGCCACTTGGGGGCTAGACTGAACGAAATGCATTAAAGTAAATTATGGCGTACTCGGATATCTGCAATGCGTTCGACGCAGGGAACGAACTCCGAATTATTTACAGATGTATAGCCAGGTCAAACCAGTTGGATTACATAGTGAGTTATATGGTTTGCCTGAACGTCATAATCCTACTGTTTAAATAGAGCAATATTGACTTTTATAATCACAGATTAGCTGCATTTCTTAAGAAGTTTTTAGCGAATATAACTTAGAATTTTCCTGCAATTGAAATTTTTTAACAAACGGTTTTTTTGTACCAATTTTGATTCCGAATCTGTATATAGTAACACACCTTAGGATAAAATTATTTAAATACAGTCAGAGCTAGCACTAGCGTTTGTGTGTCGTCAAACTTGGAACAGATATAAAATATTTACAACAGAAAACTCATTTCGTTGCACAAGACGAAGCAAACAAATATAACTAAATATTAAAACATAAATGTCCACCTTCTACCAGATACCAGATGAGCGTAAGCTAAAATTAATAACAATTCAGAGCCCCCCAGTGGCACAGCGGTATGTCTGCGGACTTACAACGCTAGAATCCGGGTTTCGATACCCGTGGTGGCCCTTGTGTAGCTTTGTGCATAATTACAAACAAACAATTCAGAACAATCTTGTATTGGATTGTACAAGTTTCCTGGTTCGTTGTTAAACACAAAGCAAAAAAAAAAAAGGGCTATCTGTGCTCTGCCCACCACTAAGGTGCAGATAGGACTTTTTAAAGACAAGAAAATTTTTAACGATTTTCAGATGTTAGAGTGGCTACTAAAAGAATCATTTTTTTTCTTCTCTTATGATAATATTTATGATCACGTAGAAGTTATTCTTAGGATCAAAATTAGCGCATAGTTTAGCAAATTAATTTTTGCGTTTTCATGACTTTGTTTCGGAATTTTGCACACAGCTACAACATTACCTACAGTCAGCACGTGAGCTACTATTGTCTAATTAAACGGTGGGACTTGACAGTCACCCTTAAAATTCACCCACTGTCCGAAAGTGCAAATCAACCTTGACGTGAATCCTCGAATTGACATCCCGGGCATGCTAACCACTAAGCTACGCCTGGCCCTGGATATGATTGATCAAGAGACAATCACTTTCTGGAGCAGTGTCACTTCAGTGTCTGATAATTATGTTGAATAATCGTATGGGCAACATTTGTCATATATACCAAAAATTCCCTGTGTCTTGCTTTACTTGACTTTTATAAATACATACCGGTCAACACATTTTCTGATATAAAAAACAGTCTTTAAACACCCACCCAGGCAGTATTTATAGGTCTGCGGACTTATAACGTTAGAATCCTGGTTTCGATACCCGTGATGGGCAGAGCATAGATAGCCCATTGTGTAGCTTTGTGTTTAGTTACAAACAAACTTTTTGTTTGTTGTTAAGCGCAAATCTACACAATATGTCCACCAAGGGTATCGAAACCCGGTTGTTACTGTTATAAACTGGGGGCCGTAAATGTCCGAAATATGTGATTTAAAATGATAAAAGATATTCCAAACCTTTTAGACAGAAGTGTCTATTGTAATAGTGAGCCGAATTCTGACCATACTGACCTTTTGCATACTCCTATATATTTCTTGACATTAGCACTTTGAAACTCAAAAGTTCAACTTTGTTAAGAGTTAGTGTAATAGATTGGTTCGAATTTAGCGCAAAGCTATAGGTGGGCTATCTGCGCTAACCGTCTCTAATTTAGCAGTGAAAGACAGCTAGTAACCACCACCAACTCTTGGGCTACTCTTTTGCCAACGAATAGTGGGATTGACCGTCACAATATAACGGCCCTTATATATTTTAACGTTTTTTACATTATAACGGCCCCACGGCTGAAAGTGCGAGCATATTTGGTGGGAGGGGGATTCGAACCCGCGACCCGCAGTTTGCGAGTCGAGCGTCCATAACCACCCGACCATGACAGGTCCGGTATAGTAGAATCCTTACCCACACTTATCCCACTTTACCGCGAGCGGGAGGAAGAAAAACCGAAGTTTCTGAACATCCCTGGCGGTTTTCTTAGCCATCAGCTAAGAAACTTTAAAACAAAATTCCTACAAACAAGCCAAGGTAGTCTTCTTTCCGAAGCCACCAGACAAGCGAGAAGTATGTGTACGATGATGATGTTAAGTATAGCGTAGTCACGTATGCTATCTAACACGCATGCGCTAATCACCCCAGGTTACTTCTGCGCTTAGCAAGAACCATAAAAAGGCAGAGTGTATGTAGTTCGGTATAGTCGAAGTACTGTACTTTTTTTTTTTTACTGGAACAATTGACTGAAATGTTTATTGCATTATTGTTTCTTAACTTTCATAAATATCACATTTTCTTAAACGAATCACGTTTTTCAAAAATATTTCACTTAGTGTTTTATAGGTAAACAATCTACATCAGAAAGACGTTCCGTTAATTAGAGGTTCTGCAGTAGACAACAAACCGATAAATTATGATATTTTCTGTATAAAAGTAAAAGAATGTCGCTACTGGTCGAAAAAGCCCAGAGTTTCGAAAGAAAATTCGTTAAAACAGAACCTATTTTCATGTGTGTGTGTTTGTTTGTGTCTGAATTTCGCGCAAAGCTACACGAGGGCTATCTGCGCTAGCCGTCCCTAATTTAGTATTGTAAGACTAGAGGGAAGGCAGCTAGTCATCACCACCGACCGCCAACTCTTGGGCTACTCATTTACCAACGAATAGTGGGATTGACCGTCACATTATAACGCCCCCACGGCTGAAAGGGCGAGCATGTTTGGTGGGACGGGAATTCGAACCCGCGACCCTCAGATTGCGAGTCGAGTGCCTTAACCACCTGGCCATGCCAGGCCTTCATGTGTGTGTTTGAGTAACAGATGGTATAGTATTTCCTATTTCCACGTCAGCAAGATATATGGTACTAACAGTTATTAATTCTCTAATAATTCAAACTAATTAAATAACCGTGTATCTGTATGTCAAAGTGAATAAATCTGAATGTTAATTTTTTTTTTTTAACAAGCGGATTTTCATGCAAATGTAGACGCGGATTAATTACGTTAGAAAAATTGTAGGTAACTCTAAGCTACTTGTTATTATGTTTAGCTTGAATTGTATTTTAGTTTAGTTTTTGATTTATATTTGATATCAATTTGGAATCTGAAGGTCCCCTAAGTCCTTTACTCCCTAAATAGCGCAGACTCTGACCAAATTTTTAATGCTTTATAATAGATAAATATATAGAAAGCTGTGTTATTTTTTAAGAGCAAAGCCACATTGTACTATCGAACCTCGGATTTTAGCGTTGTAAGTCTGCAAACTTACCACTGTCGTATATAATTTACATATAGGGCCTCATTAATTCACTTCCCTTGCAAGGACACCTAACGAGAGTTAAGTTAAGTAAAAAAATAAAGTTGTTTCGTTATTGCACGTAAAGAAGAATGTCAGGTTTTAGATCACCTGAACATTATATATGTATATCGTGTTTCTACAACTTAAGGTGGTTATTCTGTCCATGTAACGAAACATTTCAGTTTGTAACAAGCTCTATTTTCTAGATGATAATTGTAGCTGTTAGTTATATTGATTCAGGATACGTTAAGAATTCGAATACTATTACAAATACCTAGTTTCCTAGCAACACACAGCCAACATATTAGATCGTCAAGAAATTAATGTCGCATTTTTTAGATGAAAAAAAAAAAACACGAACAACTTATATATCAAAACATTTATTAAATGAAATAGTCTCCATTCTTAT
>NW_013674069.1:30401-32542 GCF_000517525.1 Limulus polyphemus
GTTTCCCTTCTTGTATTCAAACAGCATTACATGCCGAATGTGTGGCTCGTCGTGTGCCATCACTATAACGGATAAGAATGTACTAAACTTTACACATTATATAGGCTACACTAACGTGATGTTTAGGCGGTTCGTTTAACTATTATAGGTGATGTACGTTTTTTTTTGGGGAGGGGGAGCGGTTAATGAATGTGTTCCAAAACGCGACATGAATTTTTTGACGACCTAATATATGTGTGGATATATCTTAAGTAGCATGATTTGTTTGTTTGTTTCAGAATTTTCCGCAAAGTTACTCGAACGCCATCTGTTGGGAGTTTTATTATTGTGACTGAGACCAAAAAGTGTGAAGTTTGTTTTCTTATAGAAAATTCTAAGTACTTATGAGTGATTGCAAATAAGAATGCATACCAATATGTCAACCACACCAGACCTGCTATACCCACTGCCGACGAGGCTTTTCGCCCAATACTGGGGCTCATCAGGCTAACAGGGTTACGACAGATGCAGTAATGGTTAAGATCTATTTATATTATCAACTTGCATGAACAACAGTTGTTATAGTGTTAAGTTGGTGAAGTGTATTTCAATCAATAGTACATTTAAGTAATTTATTGTTTGTTTGTTGCTAAACACAAAGCTACACAATAAACTATCTGTGCACTATCCCCGCGGGTATCGAAGTCCGATTACTAGCACTTTAAGCCGGCTTGCCGTTGCGTTGAGCTACCCGGGGCTTAAGTCTTTTACAAATCAGATATGATCTAAAGATTAATAACACGTTATTATTTATTTACTTTATAAACCAAGTATTTATTATTATTTATTTTTACTTTTCATTAACTTTACTCATCATTCGGAAGAAGTGGCGAACCAGCAAGCGTGACTCCATGTTCTCCGGAGAGGCCTACATTACTTTGTTTTATTGAATTTCACGCCAAGCCACTCGGGTGCTTTCTGCCCCAGTTTGGAAGTAACAGACTAGAGGGATGGCAGCTAGTCAACATAACATATCGCCACCTCTAGGAGAAACAATATAGCACACCCACGGCTAAATAAGCGAGCGTGTTCGATGATGTGATTTGAAGCTGTAACCCGCAGACTGCGATTCGAGTGTCCTAACGACTAGGCAGGCAATGACTATAGTAGTAATTTTAAGAACTTATAAGTGAAAAAAAGAACAATGTACCAAACACACTATATCATATTCCTGCAGAATTCGAAAATCTGGAAAGTAGGAAGACAGCTGCAAACATTTGAGATTTGAGGTCAACGTCACTTGGTGCTGTAAGGTCAAAAGTACAGAAAGTGAAGATATTTGAGCTAAATTTTAATAATTTCTAAACCTTTAAATGTTGAAATCAATAATCGCGGTTTTTTTTGTCGTTTAATAATAGAACTATGGTGATACTATTATATTTTGACTTTATTTGTCGTATGGGTGAAGCTATGTGTTTAATCCTAATGCAACTTATAAGTGGTGAGTGAAATTATGTGTTTAAGCCTAACACAACCAATAGGTGGTGAGTGAAATTATGTGTTTAAACCTAATAAAATCTATAGGTGGTAAATGAAATTATGTGTTTAAGCCTAACACAAGCTATAAGTGGGGAGTGAAATTATGTGTTTAAGCCTAATAAAATCTATAGGTGGTAAATGAAATTATGTGTTTAAGCCTAACACAAGCTATAAGTGGTGAGTGAAATTATGTGTTTAAGCCTAATACAACCTATATGTGGTGAGTAAACCTTCATCAAAAGTGAAACAATTTAAAGTAAACACACGAATTCTAAACGGAACTAGGTAAAATTTATTGACGAATTCAACAAAATATGTTAATAAATTCCAAAGAAAAATCATTTTAAATACATACTCCATGGGTGCGAAAAGACCAGTACTAAGAGGAAGTTCAAAAAATGGTATTCTGGGTAGGTTTATCAATGTCATTTAAAGAACATGGGTATTCTTTGCTTATATTATAAATCCTTTGCGATTGTCTAATATTCAGACACATCTTCTTAGACAGTGTTTAACAATACATTATAGCCCGGCATGGCCAGGTGGTTAGGGCGCTCGACTCATAGTCTGAGGGTTGCGGTTCGAATCCCCGTCCCACCAAACATGCTCGCCCTTTCAGCCAT
>NW_013674070.1:0-3313 GCF_000517525.1 Limulus polyphemus
CCACCAACATGGGATTTAGGGGCCATGGCCCTGTAATTCCAACTTCAAGCAGTGGGACCTCTTCTACTTGGTTGGTGCCTGGCATGGATGATGGATCACATCAAATTTCACCTGCAATACATGATTTAGGTTCCAGATGAAGAGCATACCTGTTCTGGATGTATTGCGGTTCCCCCACTATAGTGCTAATCTTATATTTCTTTTAGCATGCCCGCGATCTAAGCAGATGCATTCTGTATGGATAATGCCCTCACTGGCCCCTTTGTCATATCAATGTGGGATTCTAGCTGTAGTGTGAGTGGAGTTAAGTATGTTTTGAAAGTTAGCATTTTCTTAAATTGAAGATGTATTTCTAGTAATACTTACCTCCCTCACACTCTCCTGCCATAACTCCCTCTTCCTCCCCATTAAGAGCCAGTATTAGAGACAGCAGATTGGGTCAGTCTCAAAAAAGTGACAATATTATCTGTAGGAGGTGCTTATATACGGTACCAGGATAGAGGGCGCATTGACTTAGGTAGAGAATGTCATGAGACAGATACTGCCAAGGGCAATTAAGTGGGGAATAAAAGACTGGAGCAAGCAAGAAAACCAAGAAATTATTCTACATCTCTGATTTTAGTAGTATCTTCTACTTCCTATATGCTCATGGGTGCCTTATTATCTCTAAATGAAGTAACTATCAGATACAACAAATATAACCTGGGTAATATGGTAATTTTAAGTATAAGCTTGTGTATCTATGAGTGCAACATATGCACTGTTGAGGACAGACCTAGAAGTTCTCAATTGGTTTTACTGACATGAGCTCTTGTACAACAGTCATACCATTAACATTTAGGCACATATTTGAATTGGTGCAGAGACCCGGCTGAGCTAATTTTTGGTATTTGTTCTGGAAGGTCTTCCACAACTGTGAACACTTTAACTCTCACTTGAAGCCAGATTCATGGGTGTATGGTATTAGTCGGAAACTTGCACTTTCCAACTACCTTCTCATAGAGCTGGGTAGTTTAATCAATTACCTACAAGCAGAGATTTAGTGTCTCATAAGGTAATCAATTAGTTTCCAATTATCATCAAATTGATTCTATGAGAATAGCCAAATAATTGAAAGTTAACAATTTCCTAAGTCGAAAATGTATTTCCAATAATACTTGCCTCCTCTCAAACTACAGCTATTACTCGACTGCTAGGGTTTCTTTTCCTGATCAAACACTACAAAGAAAGATTCTGTCACCCTTTACCTGGCACAGGATCTAACATATAATGTTCATAAAAGTGCCATGTCAAACAGAGCTGACAATATTATTCACTATGTTTGATTACAGGAAGAGGCTGGTATTTTGATAAATTTTGGTGTAGTAGAAACAGCAAAATCTAGATTTACTATTCATACTTACAGTTAAAACACAGGCATATTTATTCTTGCCTTTAGACATTTTCATCTTCTTGATGATAAAGCAGTAATGTTTATGGGTACAAGTCGCCAGAATTGACTTGTAGTACAGCCAATTTACAATGCACTTAGAGTGGATAAAACAAGTGGGATCCCCTTACCAATATTGTTACAATGGGCCACATCAAAAGTTAAATCAAAGAAGAATTTTTGAAGGCAGCTCTCAACATTGTAGCTTCTATATTTGCTCTGTGAATTATAAATGAGCCTTTTGATGACACTATCAAGGGATGTATATTATTTCTGTATGGTCTCTTCACACAACCTTAAGTGGACCTTATTCAAGAAACAGGACACTGACAAAAGGATTGACATACTACTTCTAACATTTAATGCATGGATGGAACTTATTGAATGAGCTCATTACAAACCGGCTTTATGGGAGTAGGATCTTAAAATTTCAATGAATATTTCCATACCTTCTCAAGCTTAACCAGATAAATGAAGGCACCCACTTGATTCATGAATTGTTCAAGGTTACATCAGCTCCATCAGCTGTTGTTGAGTCAGGGAGGTACACCTGTGGTGCCAGTAATTTGAATTCACTGAACAAATGTGAATCAACAAGAATTTGATGCTGAGCAAAGGATCTACACAGAACTGGGCTGCTGTGAAGTGGACACAGAAATGTACCAAAACATGGAAGGCCCTCTAGACCCTGATGACACACTGTAGTTAGAGATATTCAGGGATGTCTTTGTGTTATATAACTTACCACAATGTGAAATTTGTAAGCCAAAATACGGGTACTAAATATCTATGCATTAGACACCATGTGAAAAAAATGTAAATATAATAAATCTTTGAACCTAAGAAGGAGAATATAATAACTTCAGCAACTTTATATTTTTAATCCTTGGTGAAATTAATGGAGTATATTATGTGGAACCATCTCACTAGGCTGTTTTATAAGTCAGTATGTATGTGGATATATGTCTAAATATTGTGTAAACATCTTATATCTGCAAAAATTTTTAAATCTAAAATGGCCACCATTGAGAACCTATAAATAATGGTATGAAATGGTTTTTGTTTCTTGGTGTTACGATTGTATTTCCTGAAAGTTACTAAGATTGTACCCAAAAATGCATATGGATTCCAGAACCTGAGAGATTTTTCAACTAAATATATTATTTCATAGAAATAATCTATAACAATCTTTTCAAAATATTTCGTAATTAGTTTCTTTCGTAAGATACTATATTTTAAATGAAGTTCATATACCGAAATGAAATACTAAGAACAATATTAAATCCTTTTTCGTTTTTTACCACCTTTAACAGGATGTTCTTTCAAAACCCAATGATTATGATAGTGTAAAATGTATGTTGTTTTTTCTTTTTTGTAGTTTTTATATAACACAAGAATTAGGTGCACCTGTGAGAGTTTATGAACTGAAGTAGCTGATACTAAGTTGGAAATTGATCTTTCAATAGTGTACCTAATTTTTACATGGTATGCTTTATGTACATTAATAGTGTAAATTCTGTTTCAGTGTCATTTTATAAAAGAGCACAGATTCTGATAGGTGACATTTGGGGATGTTTTGAAGGAAAAGGATTAGGTACCTTTACCGATATTGATTCAATCACTATGTTTGCTGACTATAGGTAAGTAATAACCATGTTCTTATGTAAAAGTTGCATTATTATTACCTGATGATGACAAAACCTTGTCGAAACGTTGTACATTTGCTGTTATGTTAAACTTATATTAAAGTTTTTCTTCAAGCTGTCTCCAGCCATTATTATTATTATTTAATATGTTGTGTAACTTGCAGGTGAATTTTTACTTTTATTTGAGAGAATATTGTGTTTGCCAGTGATATGTTGAGTTGGATGAAGTTTGTAGATG
>NW_013674070.1:4029-15659 GCF_000517525.1 Limulus polyphemus
TGTAAAAGTTGCATTATTATTACCTGATGATGACAAAACCTTGTCGAAACGTTGTACATTTGCTGTCATGTTAAACTTATATTAAAGTTTTTCTTCATTACCCATTCAAGCTGTCTCCAGCCATTATTATTATTATTTAATATGTTGTGTAACTTGCAGGTGAATTTTTACTTTTATTTGAGAGAATATTGTGTTTGCCAGTGATATGTTGAGTTGGATGAAGATTGTAGATGTCATTGAAATATTCAACAGCATGAGTGTGTAGTTGTCTGCCTGTTTCACCAGTATAAATTTCATAACAAAATATGCTTTTTAGTGCTAATTGGAATATTTTACACATTCATAACTATATAATATATATATAAAAAGGGTCATAGTACTCCAGGAAGAATTTATTTAGTCAAAACAATGCTTCATTATTACAGCTTCACCTGGGCTCTTACAGAACAAATTTATATGATAAGATAGGTTTGATAATGAATTAAATGTTCTGTTTTATATAGCTTTAACCACAACATTATCCAAGCAATGTTAGAAATAACTGTTACAAAACCATTAGTATTGTTATAAGAGTAAACATAATACAGGCAGACAACTACACAATATTGTTGCTGAACATTTCAGTGCCATCTCCAGACTTCAACCAGCTCAATACATCAATGACAAACAGTCTTCTTTTAACCAAAATGAATCTTCTCTACACAATCAGAATACTTGTCAAGACAAAATCTTTCTGTAAATGAAAATACACAGAAGCTTTACTAATTTTTTGACTACAATTTACAATTAACAGATACAAAGGCTGGCATTTGCTTTGTAATACAATCAACATTCAATGTTCATTCCTTTCTTAAAAATATTTCTTATCTGTATGTGTTATATTATTGTTACTCCTGTAATATTAATGGCAAATGTATCATTTTTTTTTAATTCAACATTATAAAACTACCTCCATGTAAGTTTTAATGTGCTTTCCCAAAGGAACCCAAAGCTACTTGTTTCTTCTTTTATTTAAGCTTTATTTATTTATTTATGCAAAGTTCCAATACAGTATCTTACCTCATCACACAAATAGCTTTTCTCGACTTATACTGCCCTCTATATGCACAAATTTTCGCTTACCACTATCTTACCGATAGTTCTTCATTCTCAGGGCCTTTGTTTTCACCATTACATGGAAGGCTGGCTACTTCTAGCTTCCTCACAGGTCGACTCTGCACTTTGGTTGGTTGGTGAAGGTGGAAAAGTCTTTTTTCACTCCCATGCAACACCTAGTTCATATTGGGATGTTCAATTCACTACTCATTTGAGCCCAACCTTCTCCCCTTTGGTTGAGGGCTATGGAGCTTCTATTTCGCAGTCTCTCCTCCTCTTCTTCTTCTCCATCTGCATGAGAGATTCTCTCTCTTTTGAAAATGTTGGCTCCTCTTGATTGTGTCCACATTGTTGCCTTCAGTGGGTTTTGTTGGACCAGTGGGACATAGTTTTGGGATCCCATGGATGTCCCTTTCTTCGTCCTTTCGTACAGACCAACTTCACCTGGTGTTTGGAACAAGATAACACCTCTATGGGTGTTCCTCGTCCTTGTATGGAATATCACCTCTTTCTGGATGCTTCTCTTTCTGATTGGGGTGCCTCCCTGGATGCTCAGGTAGTCTCAGGGGAGTGGATTCTATCAGAGTCCTCTTTCCATGTCAATCTCTTGGAGCTTGTTGCCATTCATTGAGCTTTGGTTCAGTTCCTTCCAGTCATTCAGGGCTGGTCATTGATGGTGCATTCGAACAATTTGACTTTTGTCTCGTCCACAGACACACCAGACCTCCTGTCTTAAGCCCAAGGCTATCCTATTCATTTGATGGCTTATCTTATTTGGGGTGCCCTGAATCTAGTTCTAGATTGATTATCTCATCCTTAAAGGATCTCCATACTGAGTGGTCACTGGACCTTCTGCTTGGTAGCTCTTTTCCCAGTGAGGTGTTCCATATCTGGTTGCCTTTGTCTCACCTGCATTTCAAGCTCCTTTGGTTTTGGTCTCCTGTTCCATATCCACTGACTGGCATAGTAGATGCTCTCAGTCAGGCTTGTATGGGCCTCTACCTGTATGACTACCCTCCCATTTATCTGCTTTCTCATACACTTTTCATCATCCAGACCTCTTTGTGTCATGTTCTTTTCAGCCACATTTCATGTTACACGATATGACTATGTCTTCCAGTCACCTGTTCTTTCTCTTTTGTTTCATTCACACTGCCTCAATCCATCACCCTTGCTCTGCCCCTCTTCTTGATTGGATTCTCAGTGTTGTCCTCCTTACCTTTCGTCCATTCAAGCCTTTGTCAACCCATCTACCTTCCTTTCATATCACATCTTTATGACTATTTTGACCCTGCTCACCATCTCTGTTTGGTAATTGTTATCTTCTGTTACATGGCATGCACTGCTTCCTTCCGTGGATCCTGTTTCTACTTATGTATTTCTTGGAATCCCTTTCAGTATCGTGACCTTTCTCCTATTCCATGTATGGGTTGGATTTGCCAGCTTCTTTGTCTTTTGTTTGTTGTCTTTTCTGTCTTTCTTCACATCAAATCCATCACCTTACCATGTCTCAGGTTGCTCATTTCCATCATCCATTGGAAGACATCATTCATGTCAGTATATGTACCACTCCCCATACCTTCACTGATCGTTATCTTCACCATCCGTTTCCTATTCTATGAGTTTCCTCTTCTTTCTATCGCCATTTTGTGCATTGTGATTTCTCTATGAGTGAGTAAGTGCTTCTGTTTTTTCTACTTTTTCTCTGCAGGAGCCATTTTTTGCATCTTTGGATCCCACTTTGTGGTGAGTGTTGCCTGACCAGGTATACTTATTCTTAAATCTGCACTGTAATACCTCTGCGTCAAATATGTCCATCATTGAGATGGGGTGTTCCACAAGACCACATGTAGGTATTTCTTATAGTATTTTGCCTCATAAAGATGTTTGCTCCGGACCATACACTCATGGACTAACGTGAGCAAAGCAGACGGGGATTGCTGCCCATCCCCGATGATCTGTATCTTGTAGGTCACTGAATTGGTCTGCTTTTCAAAATAAGGTGTTGTGGTCACCCATTGCACTGTCTGTGGTGCAGTGTTCCTCTGGTCTCTCCAATGCACTCTTTACCCCTTCTTCTAGTGGAGTGCGACAATCCTTGCCACTTACCAGTTACCAGCTGCTGGGGTGGTGGACCATGGAAGCTTCCTCCTGAGTATGCTCAATCTTACTCAGCTGAGAGTAGGGCAGTAGTAGCCGGTGTAGATGGTGTTGATGCTCAACCTACTTTGAACCTGATGTACAATTACATATGCTGTCAGATGAGGTTTGATGCATTCTACCAGCATGCAGTTTGACCCTCTGGCTGAGGCACCCTCTTTCCTACTATCCCCTGCATATTGCTTCTCAGTGGATATGGTGATGGTTGGAGCTGAACCAACCACATAAGTCCTCATATGTGTGTGGCTGGGTACCCTCCTCCTACCATGGACTGAATGATACATACCCAATGCCATCTAGTGATGGACTGGAGATGCACCCCCACTTTGCTGTCTTATCTTCCTACCATCCCCCAGATGTTGGTTCCTGGTGCATTTGGTGTTGGATGTGCACACATTAATGTGTGGGGTCCCTCCTGTGTTTTCACCCTTATTGCAACACATTTTCACATGGGCAAAGAGTATCCCTGGCTCAGAATTGATGCAGGCTCCCATGGGGTGTTGCCTTCCATTAAAATGGGGTCTTTCTTTAAGCACTTTCTAAAGGGGGATCATCTTCTAACAGATCCTGATAACTCAGTGTGGGATTCTAGCTGCTTGTGAGTAGAGGTAAGATATCTTATCGGAAGTTAACATCGTCCTACTTATTTCCTCTCTCATTTTGCACCCTACCTCCCTAATTCAGGTGTCACACTCCTATTGGTGGATGGTTGGTACATGATCATTTGCATGATAGCATGTACATGTCTCACGTGAATACATGTGAGGGTAGGTGGGTGTATCAAGGCTAGTGGTGAGTACAAATTTTTTCATATAGAGGGCAATATAAGTAGAAAAAAGCTATTTGTGAGAGCAGGTAATTATCTATTGGAAATACATTTTCAGTGTAGGAAAATGTTAACTTTCATTAACGTAGACCATCATTATCGTTTGCCTGTAGTGCATTCAACCATAATCTTTCTTCACACTTTTTTTACTAATCCAAAGCTGTTATTTTCTCACTAACTAACTTATATCACCTTAGAGCTGCTAGTGTGTAGTTTGCTGATCTTTTTCCAGAGCAAGTGCATACAATTTTGTTGGTTTATTGTGTTCTACGTGAAATGTGTGTACGTGTGTCTCAGCAAAGTTAGCTGACATAGCTACAAGGTATAGTTGACAGGTTTGGCACCTACTCTGTAATAAATAATGGCATTGGGAATACTGTCTTGGCATTTGTTACACCCAGTATGATCCCATAGTATCATTTTGCAAAAGCTTTATCATATCTACTTAAAAAAATATCCAAGATTAACACTCATTAAGCAGGACTGTGATGCTGGTTACATTATAGATGGCTTCTTTGGTTGTACTTGGAAAACTACTGCTTCTTGTAACTTTAAAACGACAGTTCATGCTAGATTCTTTCATCACTTTAAATCATTCACATGGATCCCAGGTAATAGAAATCAGTCTTTATACTGATCATCTATTCATTGACATTTAGTTGTTTTGTGATGTTCTCACAAGTAGAGTTAGGTGATTTAATCAATTAATTAATTACCTATAAGAAGAAATTACATTGATTAGTATCTTGTACTCCGTGTGTCAGACTTGAAACTTCACTACCATCTCACCACAACAACAGGAAAGTGAAAGTACTTTTAGTCTTCTTCTCGGCCTCACCTCTTGCTTGACCATGGCAAGTCATTAAAGTAAAATTGAAATCACAACTCTTTCCCCAAAACTTTAACTATCACAATCTCTTAAGTTATCACATAAATCAATAAAGGGGCAAAGAGAAATAACTCTAATTTCTGACCACCCCTGGGTTATTATTAAATACCTACCACAATTGGATTGGATTAGTATCTTGTATAATAAACAGCTTAATCAATTAAGTGTCATGAAAATAATAAAATCAAAATTAGTGTTTCTAATTATTTATTGTTTTTATTACTCTAAATATCCAAGTAGTCAAGAGATTGTCATTATGTTTGTTTATTGTTAAGCATAAAAATACCTAGGAGGCAGGTGGGGAAATGCTTTATGATTTCTCTCTGGTTTGATTCCCATTGCCACTAAATTTACTTTGTTATTGTAAGACCACTCTGGCTATCTGCCACTGTCATTAAATGAACTGATGAATAGAAGGAAGGCAACTGGCTGGCAGCACATTCCACTAACTCTGGCTACTTAAGTATCAAATGAAATATAAATTTACTAGATTATATTTTGTGTTATATTTCTAACTTATAGTTGCATAACTGTATTCTTCAATGTTGTATAAGTAGGTCCAGATCTAGCCGAAGGGTCCAGGAGGTCTGGACCTTCCTCCCTCCCCATCCTTTTTATTTCTAGAAATAAAAAAGTATTGTCTTTAATATCTTATAAGCAGGTGCAAATCTATGGAATGGTGCAAGGGAATTTCAGACCCTCCATTATTTCTTTTCTAGTATTATTGACTTATTTAATGTTGTATAAACAAAAATTTTTTTTTTTCAGAAATTAATAGTATTATTTAATGTTGTATAAGTAGGTGCAGATTTAGGGGGCTTTTAGGGGGGTTTTCAGGAATTAATAATAAAACAGCTAGGCATTATTACACTACCATGTCAGCACTTATAGACTTGTTACAGAATTAAATTTTAATTGTTGATGGCCAAAATAAATGAAAATGCAAGTGGCATGACTGCATAAGTAACAGTTTTTTATATGAAAACAGACACCCTGTTTTCCAATGCTGTACTATCTTCTAAATAATATTATTACAGACAGTTATAATTATTTAGAAACAGAACAGAGATAACTCATCAGATTCACCATAATAATAAAGTGCTATCACCATGATTAAACAGTGCATGATGGACAGTCAACTCAAGTTAGTTAACGGGTCAACAGTGCCAGTAGTGATTAAAGCATGTGACAAACATTGAGAAGCACCAACAAACCTCAGCATGCCAGTAGGTGAAGGCTATGTCAGGGACAAGAAATTGAAAGTCCTATAAGACATTGGGTGCAACAGTAAGAACCAGTCTATTATCTGATGACCAGATGGCAGGCAAGGTACATCTCTGTGTGCTGATTGATGGGACAGTGAGAAAGTTTCCCATAGCAAGAATAAAGATGGTCACTCCATACTACTTGGGAGACCTTGAGGCCATATGTATGAAGTCTCCCATCTACAACTTGGTGATTGGCAATATACCAGGTGGTAGAAGTTTGGAGGAACCAGGAAAAAAGCAAACTGATGAGGCATCTGCAGTTGCCACAAGAGCTCAAGAAAATAAAAGCAAGCAAGCAAGACATCAAGCCCCTGCAAGTCTCTAAAGATGACATCCTGAATGTAGGTACACGAGAGCTGAAGGAAGCACAGAAGAAAGACTCTTTACTACAGAAACTTTGGGACAGTGCCCGAGAGAAAGTTGAGCACAAGACCAAGGGGAAAGGGACTTACAGAATAGAGGACTGGAAGTGAGTACTGTACCAGAGTTATCAAAGCAGTTCTACTGGGGAAGTTAAAGAGATCTTAGAACCAACAGAATACTGGACTCAAGTGATGAAGCTGTCTCAGGAGTCAATTGTGGGAGGACACCTAGGAGCAAAGAAGATAGCAGACAGAATCACCAGCAACTTCCATTGGCCAGGGTCACCAGAGGTGTGACAAGATTTTACCGGTCATCTACCAAAGGAGAGTACTTAGAGGGCAGGTATCCAATGTGCCACTGGGTGAAATACTTCTTACAGAAGAGCCATTCAGCAGAGTAGCTGTGGACTTGATCAGACCACTAGCATCTGTATCTGACAAGGGCAACCAGTATGTACTGATATGTCTTAAAGAGCATGCTGAAGAAAATGTGTCAGGAGAGACCATATGATTTAGACAGGTACCTGCAGCAGTATTATTTGCTTACCAAGAAACGTGTACAGAATTTCTGCATTACAAGTTACTGTATGGAAGAACAATATGAGGTCAATGCAAATGTTGAAAGAACTGTGGACAGAAGGAAAAAGAGTTAGAAGTAAGAAACACATATCAGTATGTGTTAGACCTCAGTAGCTTACTGGAGGAGACCTATCAACTCAATCAAGGGACAGTTCAAGGTTAAACAGAAGGTCTTGGTTCTGCTTCCCACAGACAACAAAAACTCACCCTGCAGTGGAAAGGATCTTTTGAAGTACAGGAAGTGGTCTAGAGAATGGACTATAAGGTTAAAGTGAAATCTACCATGTTAATCTGTTGAAGAGGTACTTTGAGAGTGAAGAAGACTTAACAAGTGCATCTATCAAGGAGCCAATGGATGTTGCAGGTCTGACTATCATAGATGCAGAACCAGAAGCTAGTGATTTTGTTATAGAAGATGAAGACCTACTAGACCTAAGACCGCTGGGTGGAGGGGAGATGTACAAATATGTCAACATCAGTGAAGAACTGACTAGCAAGCAGAAGAATTAGCTACAAGATTTACTGTGCCAGTATGCAGATATCTTCACAAATAGACTAGGCAAGACAGACTTTGTGCAACACAATATCAAGATCCCGACCAGGGATCCAGTCAAGGTGAAGCCATACCAGATACCCTATACAATGAGAGACCTAATCAAGCAAGCAGTTGAGGTAACATTAAAACCAGAATCATTGAGCATTGAAATGCAGCTTACTGTTCACCAGTGGTAATCCTGAAGAGGGATGGCTCAAACTGCTTCTGCATAGATTTCCAGAAGCTAAACCTTATGATGAAGTCCAACTCTGAACCGAAGGGAAACCCAGAGGCTATAATTGTGAAACTAGAGGGGGCCAAGATTGACCTCAGTAAAGGTTATTGGCAGATACCAATGGAGACAGGATCTAAAGAGAAAACAACCTTTGACACCAGAAAGATGCTACTAGTTCAAGAGGATGCCATTTCAGTTAGTCAACTCAACAATAACATTAAACTGCATGATGAGGAAGATGTTGCACAAAACTACCAACATCGAGCATTATGTGGACAACATATTGACCCACAGACCTAGATGGGAAGATGACCTGAAGAAACTCAGAAAGCTGTTCGGAAGAGTGCTACATTGGTTATTCTGTGCTAGACTTTGTTGGACACAAGGAGGGCGACTGACAGATAGTTATGGAAGAGAAGCTAACCCCCATACAAGATGCACCAGCTCTGATGACCAAGCAGCGAATCAGATCCTTCCTGGGGTTAGCAAGATACTATTGGAAGTTCATCCCAAACTATGCTGAAGTCACTGCACCACTGACGGACCTGACCAAGAAAGGCCAACACAACAAGGTGAACTGGAAAAACCACAGCATATGGCATTCCAGAATTTGAATAACATGTTAGGAAGTTCACCAATCCTTAGAATGCCAGACCTCAACAGACTGTTCATCATTGAGGCTGATGCATAAGACATTGGAATTGGAGCAGTACTCCTGCAAGAAGATGGACTGCTTCCAATAATGTACATCAGTAAAAAGCTGTTGATTAGTGAGAAGAACTACTCTGTGATTGAATGAGTGTGTCTTTCCTTTATATGTGCCATCTGAAAATTCTAAAATTACTCTTACAGGAAGGAGTTCATCATCCAGATGAGCCATCAGCCCCTTGCATACATCCAGGGGTGTAAAATTCACAGTGCAAAGATCATGAGGTGGCATTGTACCTACAGAACTACCAGTTCTGCATTGAGGCCATCAAGGGGACTGCAAATGTTGGTGCAGATTGTATGAGTAGATTTTGTGCTTGAACTGAAAGCAGTCTTGTTATATAGTGTAAAAAAATATTGTACATAATTTTTTTTAAGAGGGGCTTATTGTTAGATGTACACGACTGTTTCAAATTAAGTTTGATGTGAGTGTTAGATTTAGTTATTTTTAGGAGTAGTAGTTTATCGTATGAATTATACATTGTGTTGTTCAGTTTTGTGAATTGGCATTTGTTGTATTATTGCATCATTTTGTTAGAACCTTCTAAGCTTTTCTCATTCTTTTGATTGAGTATTGTTTCATCATGATATCTTGTAGTTTGTAGAATGTTCTAAGCTTTAGTCAGGCTATGAATGTGCATACAAAATGTAGTCCGAGTTAATAAGACAGAGCCAGATTGATCTAGACTGAGTGATTGTGTGTTTAACCATAAAGAGCATATTGTTGCAGTTTTAATAGTGAAATTATCACAAATTGTATTGTAATAACAGAGTAGAGAAGAATAATTTGTCTCATCAAGTTGTGTTTTAAAGTAATTGAATCAGCCTGTGTGGACTTTGACTAAAAAGAAACAATTATTTAAAGCTCTGGATACAACTGTGATAACCAATAGTATAATGAGCATTTGTAAATATGTTTGACTTATTTTAATATATTAATTTACAACAAATGGACTGTGTGCTGTTTGTTTATTGCTGAAATTTATTGCCAAAAGTCACCAACACCTACTGTAAAGAATCTGGCCCATACATACGTACATATATAGAAACCCAACAGAGGTGTTTTTGCTCACTTCAGCTCATGCTTGCTGGCTTTCAGAAATAGGATTTCATTGTTACCTCTTGCACTGTCTTTAGTACAAGGCCTTTCTGGAATGATGAGGATCCAGACACTTTCTTCAGGTCTCCCCAGCACCAATTTCCCCTCCCTTCATCGAATGTAATATGAGATATCCTTGCCACTTACCAGTTCCTAGTGACTGGGGTGGTGGACCAAGGAGAATCCTTACCTATTGGAACCTAAATGCTTGGGCTGATACAAGGGGTTCCAATATGGGAAGAAGTGGGGCAGTGGTGACACTGTGGGTGTAGTTTGAGTCACCCTACATATAACTCAGATATATCACTCATGCCACACATGGCCTTTTCCTACAGCCTAAGCCTGTTCAATTAAGTTTAGATTTGCACGCTTTACATATTGACCGATGCTGCATACTATAGTGCCCTCCTCCTGCGGTTTGTCTATCCCATAACATCTGTTCACTTTAATAGAGGTAAGCACTTACTATACACAACCAATAAATATTTATATCTCGCATGTCTTCCTTCTGCAGCCACTATCTGTTTAGTAGAGTCGAGTTTACCACATTCATTACCAGTCCTTACTACATAACAAATGTGCCCTCCTCCTTTAACTGGTGTAAGTCTCTTAGAGTCTGATGGTAGAGTTAATGTGAGTACTTCATACATGCCTGTGATGTATCTCACATACCCTTCTCCCACAGCTGGTATTGGGCTTGTAGAGAGTGACAGTTGAGTTGAGGTATATAAGTAACCATACTATATTTGATAAAGTGCCCTCCTTTCACAGCTGGAAATGGTCCCATAGAGTCTGATGGTAGAGTTGATGTGAGCACACAAGGTATGGTCTGAATAAGCTTCAACCACACTATACGTATTGGCTGACCAACTTGTGGGCAAATACTTGGATGGTCGTGTATCAATTTCACCTTTTCCTGCGACACAATTCTAGCTTCTTTGCCTCTTATCTTTCCTATACAGGTGAAGAGTATACTCTGGATGAGACGAGTGCAGTCTCCACCAGGTGTTGCCCTATGGAGTCCCTGCCATTAGATGTCAAACATACCCCATGGGCATCTTTTGGATGCTTTCTGATAGATACTCACCTTTTCACATATTTTTCCCCATCCTCCCTACTTCTGGTGCACATTTTCGTACTTGTCTTGTCAAAGAATGAAGATTCATCAGTGCAAATGCTTAGGAGGAGTTAGTGGGCATGGACTTGTGTCTCCCTTCTATTGGTGGAGGGCTTTTGTCACATGATGAAATTATCATGCAATGGTGCACGTTCATGTGATATTAGGTGGGAGTCTTCACAAGGCTAGTAGTATACAAATCTCTTTGGCAGAATGTGGGGAAGATAGCTAATCTGTATGAAGAGGTATTTTTCAGGTGAGGAAAAAACATTGCTGGATCATAACCTGGCTGAGCTAATCATTTACAGAATATAATAATGTTTTTTAAGTTTGTTTCACTTGTTCAGATTACTTAAAGATTATATTGTCAACACTGATTAATCCAAAATACTATATTATTATACTAAAAGTCTCTTCTTTCATGACAAAAACTACTGAAAATTTGGTTGCACTATTACATGGCTATTAAACTTTTAAAATGTTAACTGGTATCATCCTGTCATTGTAAAAATGAAACATTACTGCAGTTAGTGTGGAGAAGTTAAATGCTATTTGTTAACATAATGATACTGTATTATTTGAGTAAACTTTCTAGTTTTATCCTTATTCATTCCATAATGGTTTTTAAACTTTATCTTACTGTAAAATAGTTATAACTATCAAAAGTTTTATTTTACAAAATAACTTAATGTTATTCTATGTTTGACTTTATTTAAGCTCCTTGAAATATATCAAAAAATTCAAGGTTTTTACTTTG
>NW_013674070.1:16666-17916 GCF_000517525.1 Limulus polyphemus
TTCTATGTTTGACTTTATTCAAGCTCCTTGAAATATATCAAAAAATTCAAGGTTTTTACTTTGGATAAGTACTCGTATGCCTAATAAAATGAAATAACTTATGATTATTCGTTTGCCTTGATTGGTCACAAAGAGTTTGTGGAACCTTAGTTATAGGTACAACACTTAAGGCCACAACATTGTCATAAAGTGTAAACAAGTTTATAAATATGTAAAACAGTATTGAATTGTATTGGATAACAAGTATAGAAAATAATAATACAGATTTATTTTCACTAAAGGGAAAATTAAAAATAGAATTTATGATGTACTGGTATATTAGTTGATTCTCCATACCCTCTGTTCTGGACTGTCATATTGCCTATTCAAGACTCTCCAGCACAGCTTGGGTTACCAAACCAAAGAAATATTATAAGGCCTCTTATAATGTTGTTGTGTAAAAAAATATGTGTAATTTTTAAGTCCTATTTGTTTGGAGAAGTTTTTGTCATCATCATGTACAAGTAGTTTATCTAGATATATACAATATGGAACATGACTGGAGATTGCTTTAGGCTTAATAAAAGTATTTTGTTGATGTTTGGTTCTTTGTTTAAATACAATGTTCTTACTTGTTAATAGATATTATATAATTGTATTGAGTTGCAATTTTTGTAAACATGAGCTGTTTTTTTTTCTCTTATCAGTTACATTCACCAAATAAAATACAATTATCATCATATCAGATATGTTTAGTTATGTTTACAGTTTAATGCATATGGTAAGCAACTGCAAAATATTCTGATGACTAAAATCTCTATTGAATGTTAGTGAATGTTCAAAACTATGATCATAAGTAAATTGGTTAACTGGCTATTTAATTTTTTTTAAATTATAATTATGATATTTTTTAAATAAAAATGAAACCAAGACTAATGCAAAAATTACATAAACAAAACTATGTTAATAACATGTTAGAATAATGCAGTGTTTGAGAAAGTTAGAGAGGTAGTACTCACTTGTTTTAATTTGCTGGTAATGAGGGTTGATTGTAGTGATGTGTTCTATTCAAATGATCGGATATAATCGATTAATGAGCATACTGTTTAATCGTTTAGCACATACAACTAAATACTCTGCTTTACTCAGAAGTCATGTATTATTTTATTAATGATATAACTGGCCTCCTTTGGTATAGGTGTATGCTGGCTCTTGCAATAGAAGATTTGAGCCACTAATCAGCAAATTTCTAACTTTTTAATGAAGCCCAG
>NW_013674070.1:18785-30125 GCF_000517525.1 Limulus polyphemus
CTAACTGTTAGACCACAAAATTTTAATAAATGGAATGTTGCTTAGTTCAAAACCAGTGATGTGAAAAGCTGTTGCTCAATCTGGTAGAAACAGATAGAAACTTAAATTTCACCTTTGGCTGCTTAACGTTTTATGGTTATATTGAATTTAATGTGTGGTATTTAGTAAGAGATGAAAAAAAAACATGTCAGTACTAATGTTTCTATCATTTCTTCAGAAACTATAAGTACTTTTATTTTTCACCAAACGACTAACTGAATTTTATTATTTTGATGTAAAATTTAAGGACATTATTTCTGACAAACATATAAAAAAAGACCAAAGGGCTTCTAATTTTTAAAAGCTTTCTGTGGACAATGCAACTAACTCCTCTAGCATGTGGTGCACCATTAGTGTCCATCATTGGACTCAAACGGTGTCAGGCTTTTTTTTATCATCTACTTATTCTCATCACTGCCTGGTTGATGAGGGTGAGTAACCACACTTGTAATGATGTTCTAAATGGTAATCTTAAGAATTTAGTCAATGGTACTCACCAATGAGAATGGAAGAATAATTATATATCTAATTAGCTACACTGATTGTAAGGTTAATTTGTAGCTTTGCTTTAAATATATAGCTTTTTCTGATCAGAAGTTATTATTTATCTTTCTGAAGAATCCTTGTGATGACCTTCAATGGAACTGATAAATTCCCACCTACAGACACAGTTCTTGTATGGCACTGATGATTGACCTTGGAATATCATAGTGTCTAAACATAGCAAACATGAAATTTGAATTAATGGAATTAGATCAAGCCATTTGGAAATATGACAAATCCTTTGATATGATAATGGTTCTAGATAGATTTTGGGATCATTGATGGAGGAAATGCCATCGAAAGATAGATGAGTTAAATCACTGAATTAAAAACCAGCATCCACAAAGGCCAGACAGCTCAATCACACCAGTGATATTTTGATTAGACAACAGCAAACCACACGGACTTGCCCCCAGTCTGTGTTGTCTTCTTTTGCAAAACCCTATAGAAAGTAAACCAGATCATTTTACGTTCTTTTGTTGCAGCATTGACTGGTGTTACTAATCCAGCTTAACATTGACTAGAACCTACATTTTATACTTTTGGAGCTGCAATCAGTTAAAATATTTTCAAGTTAGCAAAGAAATAAATATTTCTGCTGAAGGCAATTGGGTGACACATATAACAACTTTCCTGTAGCATGCAATTGATAGGAAAAGTAATGAGTGACAATATGCACATATTTACACTTTTTCTATAAGAATTTTGTGCCATAAAGGCTAATTTAACTCAGTTGGACAGAAAGGTATTTTTAACTAACATGTAGTGTCATGCAGAAGTACTTTTTACTTTTCCTTGCTAACCATTATAGATAGAAAAATATAATAATTGCTTAAACCTGCTGCTGTTCTTTCCATATTGTAGACTCCTACAAATGACTGAAGGTCATACCTTTTTTACACATATTTGAAAGATTGGTTTGTCACTGTTATAGATTAATGAAAGGGTATTTATATCAAACCTAAGTTTTTTTCTTGGTGGCACTTGTCTTAAAACTTCTTATCATCTTATGAAAGGGTTAAACTGTAAGACAATCAGCACACAAATGAAAACAGTATTAGTTAAATAATTTAATTAATGTATTGAAATTGTAAGGAAGATTTTAAACTACTTTTCATGCCACCAAATAATAAGTTTGTTAAGTTGTATTTTATGTTGGAAAATTATAATCTTCAGGTTATTCACAAAGTGTAAAAGTAAATGTGTTTGCATATGTATAATATTTTAATATCTGAAAAGGTTTTTTAATTCATAATTTTTGTAAATATTTAAACCTATCAACAAAATTTCTGGTACAAAGATGTAAAAATTAAATTATTCTTTACCCTGTTGAATACCATTTACCAAGAAATTTTGCACTTGTTTTATTTTTGTTGTTGATTTCAAGACCAGTTACTCAGCATGTTAGTAGCATTGTAAATTTCAACTACCTAGTTTTAATAAATCATTGAGACTAATAACATATATCAGTTTTGTATTCCCTTAGAATTCCTCAAGCTTTAGTGTATTTTGGTGCACTGGAATATTCAGAAGAGTTATTACATCGACTTGAAGCAGGTAGGTAAGAAGAAGATATATATAGTTGTTTCACTTTGAAAATACTGAGGCTAATTCCTGTATGATGCTCTGTGAAGATGTGGCATGGAGTTGTGCAGTGAGGGGCAAAATGTAATTTTTAACAAAACTTAGAGATATTTTTATAAATCAGTTCCGTGGGTAGTGGTGTGATTGAACTTTGCCTTGTGTCAGGTTTTTAAATGTGGAATGAGCAGGATTCTTTACAGTAGGTGGCTATGACTTGTTGGTGATAGCTTTCCACAATAAACAAACAATACACAGTCCACTTGTTTAAAATATTATATTATATTAAAACAAGTCAAACGTATATACAAATGTTTGATACACAGTTAATCATCACAGTTGTATGCAGAGCTTTAAATAATCATCCCTTTTCTTCAAAGTTTACACAGACTGGTTCAGTTATGTTAGAACACAATTGACACAGATTATTCTCCTCTACTCTGTTGTGCTAAACTCACAATTAGTCTATATATCTATCTAACTAATTTTCTTATCTTTGAACTTCATTTTGTATGTGTATTTATAGACTGACAGATGCTTTGAATGTTCTACACTTTACACAATAATATGATGCAATAATACTCAATTGAAGGAACTAGAAAAACATTGAAGTTTCTAGTAACATGATGCAACAATACATCAAGCATCAGTTCACAACATTTGAACTCCAAAATGTATGATTCATACACACTTGTGTAAACAACCTGCAATAAACTGTCACTTCGAAAAATAACTAAATTCAATACTTACACTATACTTAAAGAGAAACACTCATGTATATCTAACATCTTGTCTGTTTATACCTCCAGTATAATTGTCAAATTATTATTTCATTATTAATAACATTTTCAAATCCACAAATACTAAGGTATTTGATTTTCACACATCCTTTCTTTTTTGATTTCTCACTTTGATAATCTGATTATTTCATTATTTGAAGGTTCATGTTGTTTTATATATTTGTTAAAAACCAAACATTGGCAAAAGCTTGAAAACAACAGGTATTTCTTAACATTAATGGTTAATTGTATAAAATCAACCAAATTGTGCATTTTTGTCAAGAAGATGCATTTTCAGACATTAACAAAATCAAAACTAGTTGTGCTTGTAAGTTGTAGCAAATATAAATGTTAGTAGAGGTAAAAAAAAAAGGTTTCACTAAAAGTTCTCCAGTACTAGACTATTTAATTCTGGTTTTAGATTTCTAATGGCCAGTGCCTCTACTTCATAATAAATAATCATTTTCTGCAGCTCCAATTATTTGAAATTGTGCAATAGTTACAGGGTTGTCACTACAAACTAGCAAGTTTCAAAATGTTTAATGCTTCCACATACTATGGTAAGCTACATTACTTTATCTACCATCTTCTTGAAAATCCTTTATATGCTCTAGAGTACTTGGACCATTTACACATGTAGATGGAGCAGTTTGGTTTGCCTATTTTGTATTTAACATAAAATACTCGTTGATTATGCTAGATGTTACTTTTGTTGGAAAATCATTCTTACTTAAAAAGCACTTGATGTTATTTCTTTTTTAATTATTTCTATATTATTGATAAGTATATGATTTCAATACCAACGAAGTACATCAAGAAAGTGCCCACCTCTAAAGCAGGGGTATATAATGTACCAAAAAAGACTTCATATAACATTATTATTCACTGATAAGCATGCCTTGAAAGAAACAACTAAAGACTTTATTGTGCGATGTTTATCCACATGTAGAACTTTGAGTCATTATTAAACCCAATGTTAAAATAAGGAATTGTTTTATGTTAAATACAAAATAGGCAAACCAAACTGCTCCATCTACATGTGTAAATGGTCCGAGTACTCTAGAGCATATAAAGGATTTTTAAGAAGATGGTAGATAAAGTAATGTAGCTTACCATAGTATGTGGAAGCATTTAACATTTTGAAACTTGCTAGTTTGTAGTGACAACCCTGTAACTATTGCACAGTTTCAAATAATTGGAACTGCAAAAAATGGTTATTTATTATGAATTAAAGAAGTATTAGCCATTAGAAATCAAAAACCAAGCTAAATAGATAGTCTTATACTGGAGAACTTTTATTGAAAGTGTAATTAAACTACTAAATATATATTGAAAAAAAGAAGTTAGTACAAACTATATAATTGATTATAATTACACTTCACCAGGAAAAGGCTTTCACACTATAATTATAGTTATCTGACAAAGCTGTTATTAAAAAAAGAAACATAAACATTGGTGGATTATAGGCAACTGCCTACTCTCCTTTTGTAGTTAATCTATTCCTAATTACTTTATAAATAAAGTATCATACTGGTATATTTCAAGGTTTTAGTCAAATATATTGAATGATAAGAATATCTGAAATTTTGTAGTACTGTATCAGGTAAAACATTTTGTGTTTTGTAAGTTGGTTACATAAAACACAACTATACACTTCTTATCCCCCTGAAAGAAAGAACATAAAATATTTTTATTTAATAAGTCAAATAATTAACTTATGTAATTTATTACTTACATATTTTTAGATGACATGCTTAAAAGTGGTGAAAGACAGGAAATAGAAATCCGTGGATGTACCATATGGGCTGTAGAGGTAAAAATTTGAAAGTTTGGGTTTGAGTGGAAAATAATAAAGCACACCTTATGAAACTTAGAAGTAACTAGAATAAACTAAAGGCTCTTTACTAGTTTCTTAGGGGAAAAATGAGCAAGTTTTTTTCTTAAATTTTATCCATTAAATTGAGAATCTACCAAAAAGTATTTAAGGAAATTACTATTTGGTTTCTAATTGAAAATGTGGAGTCACAGTGTTTTATGATACCATAACATATATTTCTGTTAAGTTCATAAATTTTCAAATTAAACATGGTATAACTATGTAACTCACTGTTAAGTGAGTTAATAATATTATAGGTGTACATGACTTCTTCAAACTTTTCAGCTTTTTTTCATTAACCAAGTTTATACTTAATTATCTTTATTTTTTGTCACAATCTCTTCAACACCCAAAATCAGATCTTTACACTTATTAATCATGTGTTTGCTCTGGGTTTTGGGTTAATGAAAACATTAATTTCCTGTTTTATAATTTTTGCATTATTATTAAGTGCTGTTGTATATTTTGAAAAAAAGGACAGAAAAGCATTCAGGTTTTGCTTGCGTACTTGAGAATGATTGCACTAGTGATTGAAAAGTCGTATCTTTTCCAACAAATAATTTTCCTTACTGTAATAGCTGTAGCTTGTAATAAAATAACACTTAATCAGTAAATAATCTCAAAACTATGTTTCTTTTTGTATCAGAATGTACATTTACAAAGTTGTGAATAGGTTAAAGGGAAAAAAAAAGTTTTTAGCAGTTGTTGCAGAACAAAAATGCCATAAATAGAACAATACTTGAAAGAAGCATTTTTCAAACTAGTGTATTAATACTAGCTTTTAAATAAATGGCAATATACTTCTCTAAAGCCTGTAAATTTAAAAAGCAATAGGCTTATAAAGTTATTTCTTCAAAACATTTTTTAATGTGCTAAACTTTTCCTGTATTTCAGCGTATTTGTAAAGAAATAGAAGAACGAATCAAAGAAAACACAGGTCCCCAAGTATTTCAAGTCAATCCTATTTTAGTGGATCATTTTCTTTGGGATTACCGAAGAGATCATAATGACAAGATGAAAGACGTTCCATTCCACAAGACACGTTGCATTTACTATTGAAATATTGTTGAACAGATGACTTACAGTTTTGCTTGTCACAGTAGAATATAATTAACCCCTAGTTGCTGTTTTCAGTTATTAATGCTGATATGTTCCTGTTTAATCTCTATTCAGTCTCCTATAAAATGTAAAAAAAATCCAAAAAAATAGTGCATTGAGACAGAATAATATCACAGCCTTTGATGATGGTTAAGTATGAGAAGTCAGATTTAGTTCAAAGTATCTGACTTTTATATTATCAAATTATTTTTTAAAGTATTGGTTATCAAGTGAAAGCATTTAAAATGTGTAATGTGTTAATGAAAAAAGTGTCAATAAGTCTAGAGTAAGAAGTATTTTTATAAAGATATTGAATAATAATGGATACCAGGTATTTACTTTTTTTACTCTTCTATCTAAACAATAAAAATACTGCTAGAGGAAAAATTTTTGTGAAATTTTTGCTATAAAATAGTAAGTCATGTCAAATCACTTTTATCTTACCCTGGAATGTGCATTAACATTTTTGTTAAATTCCACCAAAATAAATATCACCAAATTAACCAGAATGAAAAAAAAATTAATTTATGTTGGGCTGCATAAGCTTTGACAAGTTGAAGGGAATTTTTGCAGTACAAAATTCTACATTGACAAAGAAAAATTATCCATTGGCTATACTAGTTGTACTGACTCTTGAATTCATTCTTATGACTTATGGAAATTGTAGAAACGGCATCTAATATGTTACCTTCTGATTTTATATCTATGTCACAGAAAAAGTCTGAAGCATTAAAATGAAACTCGGGTCTTTCCTGTTGATTAAATTTGCTTTTATTGAAACTGTTCTTGTCTAGTTTTAACAATTTTGAAAATATATTTCCAAGAAGACTTAGTTTATTTCTGAAACTTAGGGTAATCGCATGTTTCATAATTGATTTCAGAGTGGAAAATTTTATAAACTTACCAACTATCAATGTTTCTCACCTCAGTTAATTTGGTGTTTAAAAAATTGATTAAGTCAGTAAATAGAAATATTCGCACCTGATTCAATAACAGTGGTTCAAATTATTTCACTGAACTGCACTATTAGTGATGATAAAACGAAAGACATTTAAAAATTAATGTAATGAAATTTCCTACTCTCTAACAATTATAGATGTATAGCTTAAAATGGGATTAAGAATAAAACATGTCATGGCTGAGTTATGACAATATTTTAAAATGGCCATGTTTGAATAACCTTGCATGAAACATTATAAAAAATTGCCTTAGAGATATACAGTCGAACCCCGAGTTACACTGATTCACGTATACGTACTTTATATAATGTGACCAATATTTCAACTCACGCGATACCCTGCTTCACGTTTACCCGGTAGATCGGTTGTTGATTGGGAGTCTTCAATGAGTGTTATTACGCAAGACGCAATAAAAAAAAACTTGGATAAATGAAAATAAAGAATAAACTGACGTGTATAAAAGAAAACTGTTTTAGTTTATTAATGCGACATTTTGAGCAGACGCTTTTCGTCAGGAAATGTATACCCAAAGAGATTTTAATAAATATATGATGAAAAAACTGGACAAGAAACAATTGACAGCCTAACTGGTGTCAGCCCATTATTTATATTGCTGTCCTAGAAACGTTTCCCTACGCAAGATGGCGGCCGTACTGGGATGCTCGCGATTGGTTCAGCAAATGGCGTTGTACACTCTAGTTTATTTTTCTATATCACCTCATATTTTATCATTATAATCCAGGTTTTGTCCTGTCAAATCATTTATATTGAATCAATGAACCTCATTCTATTTGGAAGCATGAACTCACGTGAACTAGAATCTAAGCAGACCATCGTAATGATAAGTGAATTTAGGACCAGATCACTTCCTTGATCTGGAGTAGAACAAATTCCCTCGTTCTCTCCAACCCGCCTACTCGTCAACTTTTGCGCCCTCATCCTCTTCCATTTCCGCTCATTAACTTCATCTATTTCCTGGCTTCATGTTTGAGATTGTATACAGCCTGTCACACCAAACATGCTCACCCTTTCAGCTGTGGGGGCGTTATAATGTGACGGTCAATCCCACTATTCGTTGGTAAAAGAGTAGCCCAAGAGTTGGTGGTGGGTGGTGATGACTAGCTGCCTTCCCTCTAGTCTTACACTGCTAAATTAGGGACGGCTAGCACAGATAGCCCTCGTGTAGCTTTGTGCGAAATTAAAAAAACAACAACAAACAAACAAACAAGTATACAGCCTAATTTTATTTATTTCTTCATTTTACACCCATCATCTAACCACATTCTATGAAATATTTTTTTTTAAATTTGGAATCAGGATGAAATATCACACCTACTTTAAGACGGGTGGGGCAAGAACTCGTGAACTTTACACACTCTGAGCATCATTGCTTCAAGAGCCACCAATCGTATTCAATTTGCCACAGAGGTGAATGATATTGGCACCTGACTGGCTTGAAACAGAGCCTGGATATTTGGTCAAATGGTCTATGGTTTGGTTGCGCCTACACGGTTCCTAGAAATTATTCAAAAATATGACCAAGAGCCCTGTAACTTACTGGCTAAGTGAATCGAAAGTAATTGCTAACAGGCTATCAAACTGGATTGCGTGTACAACCTTGGGTTCGACCTTTCAGGGTAATTAAATACCACCCACTATTTATAAGATTTGAGGTTAGAGGTCACATTGCCAAAATTGTACTTCGTTTAGAACTTCCAATTAATGATCTATAGTACGAGGCTAAATGCCACTGTTTAGTAGGTACAGTTCATCAAACATGTGTGACCTTGGATTTGACCTTTCAAGATCATTGAGCTTTGGAAGTGACAGTACCAAAATGTATCTCATATCTGAGATCCTATTAGTGTTCTATAGTAACTATGTGTCTAAATGTCATCAAAAGGTCATCTGCATTTAGAAATGACAGTGCTGAAATGTACCTTTTATATATATATATACGAGTTCCCTTTAGCTTTCGGCCGGTAAAATATAGTAGGGAGCGGGTCTACTCGACCTCAGGCTCCTATCTGTTGTTATTGTGATATGAACAAATTTCTCCAATGTATGATAAAAGCAACAATATTGCATTTTTTTCTAAATAAGGAACATAAGTATGAATTTCAGTGTGATTGTATCAAAAATAACAGGAACTGTGGGAATCCTTCAATATGCAGAAAAGTCAATCTGATGTCTCATGAACATCACCAGTGTTAAAAGGATGTGCACCTTCCCATGCGTATTGATGATGGTTAGAGATGGTGGGTAACTGAGATATCTTGAAGTTGAGTAGTCACATTGTGAACACACATGTCTTAGACAATCATTATACAAGTATCCTTGCGATCCTTGTTGAAACTTATTTCAACTTGTGCCAGCACCATATTGCCAAGATGTATAACATCCAGTGCCATCAATAAGACAGAAGCTCATCAAGCTGGTTCATTTTCGAGGACAGTAAAACTTTAGTGTCATGTATCTGTCTTATGACGTCCAGATTATCGTTACCTGTCATATTACCTGCCTCTGCTGCTAACTTGCATGAACTGAATTTAATCAAGTGTACTAAAAAAAATTCATATGGAAATGTGATGACTAGTCCACCATTAATTTTACACTTCAGCAGATGATAAGTATCGTTACATTGCTGAGGCACAGTCAGAAAGATACTATCTCCACAGTGATCACACTGCAGCTTTGGTAGCACCTTTTGGAGAGTCCATTCAACAGTGTATGTGGTGGCATTATCAATTAATGGTTTGTGTTCTGACCGAGTCCAGCTTGCATGATCATGTTCCATCATCACTTGATCTTAACTGGAAAAGGGATCATCTTTCTCTGTGGTGTCGTTTGATGATCCCAAGAAATCCAGAGATAGTGTAGAGCAAGCTATGCTATCTGAAGCATGCAGCTTCACCATATTGCCAGTGTTGTCTGTTACCGCACCACTGTGCATCACCAGTTTCCTGAATGCTGGCCAAAACTGTTGGACATTTGGGTTCTTGTTCCATCCACCTGAAATCAGAGAGATACCATGTACAAAGCGTTTTCAATTTTACAAATTATAATTTAGCTTTTAATAGTGTTATGATGAAATAACTTGCAGCTATAAATGTTTGCTTGGCTTTCAAACACCAGTAAGTATCAATCCATAGTTCCCCCAATAGATTACTCCAAAATCAGATTTAAGAATTCAATGAAATGTGATTAATATATGCACTCATCCTGACCTGCTCTTTTTATAGCATTGAAGAAGAATTCCACATGGTCCTGTGAAAACTTCTAAGTGACTATGAAACTTTTATTACTCAACAAACGTGGCATAAGTTCCTACAGAGATGATATGGTTGCAACAAAACCTGTAGTAGTTGTGTGTCTGAAATACAATAAGATAGGTGTTAGCAATATATGTCACGTAGAACGAAGATTTTCTTTATGTGCATCATGCTTGACATTATGAAATTGTATGAATAAACCTAAACTTTGTGCAGTTACAAAATTAGATCAAAGATTAAAATAAATAAAATATATGAACAAGATTTGTAATTGAGTTTGATAAGCAAAGCAGAATGGCATTGAGTATGCAATTTCGTAATCATAACAATTTGAAAGAAGTTTTATATACCTTTTCGAATTACTGAGCAATTGTCCATCAGACCTTTTGAGTGATGATAAGTACTGTTTGGCACTCTCCAGTAAAGTGTTGGTATTGGTAAATTTTTCCTCTCTCTCTCTCTGAAAAGATATAAATTACCCTTTCTACTCAGAAGAGGCAAAAAACAACAAATTTATCGCCATAGTGTAATACGTGTAACAATAAGACGTATCAAATGACCAGTGACAGCAGTAATTATATTAACTGATACAAAGATTTAGTGAGCTTATCTTACAAGCAGGTGCTCAAAATTAATGTTCATAACAAATATTTTGTGATTTAATCAAGTTTATAATGAAATATAATTATTAGGTTGATAATTAAGAAATTAATGTCACGTTTTGGAACACTTTCATTAACCACCTCCCAAAAAAACGTACACCATGTATAATAGTTAAACGAACCAAACTGCCTAAACATTACGTTAGCATAGCCTACATAATGTGTGAAGTTTAGTATACTCTAATTCCTTATGGTGTTACGAGTAGCGCCCTCGTGGGCTTAATTGTTGGAGTTTCAATTAAAACTGCCCATAACACAAAATTTATTTATTTTGAGGATTTGTCGTGACGAGTGGAGCCACACATCACTAACTCGAGGTAATTTACAGTTAGAATAAAGAGACAGCGTCCCAGACCAACATTGAACAATTATAACAATATTTATTAATCATTCTTAACTAACATCCAATATAGATCAAAGGTTCATTAACCATTAAACACTGTTAGTCATTATACACTTTGAGCACCATTATCATAGGCTCTCCAACATTACACATCGATACACTTCTTAGTTTAACATAATATTCCTTTA
>NW_013674071.1:0-2882 GCF_000517525.1 Limulus polyphemus
ACTAGATGTTAATTAAATTATAAATATATCAATTCATGTGAATATGACTGAAATTTTTAATTTTTTTTCTCAAAAGGTGGTGTCTATTTACTTGTGACCACGCTGTGTAAATTTCAAAAGTATACAAAGCATGTGGTATGTTGATCACCAGGGTCGAGCTTGTTGCCTAGATCAGCTTGGAAAATATAAAAAACGACAAACAAAAATTAATAAAATTGTTTATTCCTACCACTTTTTGCAATTAGTTAATTATTATAAAACTAAATTTTATTACAAATTTTTGTTGTTACAAACATAAAACTGTAAAATAACAAAAAATAAATTAATATAACAAACCATCTTAACTCTAACATTTTGTTATTGTAATAAAAGCTATTATATCAATAATAGTGTTGTATTGATTTTTACTGTACTAGTATAAGTATGTATGTTATGGATTTCGCGCTAGCCGTCCCTAATTTAGTAGTGTAAAACTGGAGGGAAGGCATCTAGACTCTTGGGCTACTATTTTACCAACGTTATAGCGCTCTCACGGCTGAAAAGGAGAGCGTGTTTGGTGTGACGGGGATTCGAACCCGCGACCCCATGATTGCGAGTCGAGCACCCTAACCACCTGACTATGCCAGGCCGTTATACGAGTATAAACGATTCTACATGTGACTAAGTCATACAATTTTGCAATCTGTTTAAAATATATTTAAATTTAGAAAACGATCGTTCACAGGTAACTTGTGTCGACAACATTGTTCACACGAACTTATATACAAGAAATAAATTTGAATAGGATAAACTGTGTAACTTAAATTTTAATAAGACATTTTACAGCAAATAACACATTTTCTACATGTTTTGCAGCTTAAACTTTTTTTGTTTTTGAAAATTATAGTATATTCGTCGGTTAATGTTCTTTTGAATGTTTCTCATTTTCTGGCGAAATCTAATAATTCGATTTGTAGTTGGTCTTTTGTTATACTGTCATTAAATTTTCTTAGAAGCACACTTAAATTCTGCAAAGCATTTTCAGGTAGGTTTGTCAAAATTTGAATAACATTATTCGGATCCAAACATGAAAGGTCTTTGTATAGTCTTCCATGCTGAGAAAGCCATTGTCTTAAGTTATTAATAACTTGGTCCATTGCTGGGTATGTGCGTATACATGATACTTGTCTTTCTCATTTTCCATTAGTTCATTGGAACCGACTTCACCAACAAGTCACTTCTTACTTTGAATTCTTTTCCTTGAAATCAATCTCAATCTTTATATCCAAATTTCTGTTTTATATTTCGTTATTCGCCGTTGCTGCAAAATATTTAGCTGTCATCAAAATCTCGAGATATTTTACTTGGATCATTAATAGTAGTTTCGACTATTCTGTAAGCTTGGAGTACATTGATGCCACTCGATTGCAAATATAAAGACAGTGGAGATGTATGTTCAAAAGTTTTAATAACAACTTTGCTGTAATTGATGTTTCAAAGTTTGTTAAAGTGTCTAAAAGAGTTTTGGCTCTGACATGTGCATCGCTATTGATTTTCTTTGATATGGAAATCTCATAGAACGTCTGTAACATATCAATGTAAAATAATGTTGCAGTAGTGCTGTTGTATTTACCGAAGACTTTACTTAGAGCTTTATCTTTCGACCACCAGCGTGTTTCACCAATAAGATAAACTCACTCACTCTCGCTATATGTTCAAACGTAAATAGGACTCTCAGAGGAAAACGGCACACGTGTTTAAGACTCCAAATAACGATATTACTTTGTGTGACGTCGTATATTAATAAATTTAAAATATGTGCATAACACCACACATGAATTTGAACTGGTGAAACTATATTTAGCCATGCACTAAAGCCATTGTACTGCCCTTGCATGTTAGATGTCCCATCAGTTGTATTCTAAATACATTTGAACACACCAATCTCTAAACTTTTAAATAGATCACACACCAAATTACAAAACCATTTTTCAGTATTTGACGTACAATTTATAACAGTTAACAAACGTTCATGTATGGTACTTGTTAAACATCTGAGCATTGGTCTTGTACATTGATATCTTGGATTCTATCAATTTGTGCTTCCCTAAGTTCATCGCTCAACATTAGTTTCAAAACACTGTTATTGCGCCCATAACAGAATTAGCTGTACCTTCTGGAAAAAAAAATATAACCAACTTTCCTCGTCCTCTGCTATTACTAAGTACTTCATGGCGGTCTTTGCTTTTAGAAACTACCTCATCAATATGTGATTTTAGTAAAGGATTGAATTTGCTAAGAAGTAAAAGCAACTCTAAAAAGTTACCGTGGTCTAAATTTTCACCAAACAGTGTATATGCCGAATTTTATCACCTCAATAACTAAGTACACATTTTCCTATTACTTTTATCATTTCTATTAGTATTTACAAAATTAGACAATTCTCTTTTATGACATTAGAATTTTTTTAGTAAATGTACTTAATACATCATTACTGTTGACTTTCAAAATAGTCTTGGGTACAATTTGTATGGAGCAAGGACATTTCATGTTCTGATATGCTTTGGTATATATGTTTGGTAGTTTGTATGTTAAACCCAGTAATATACTAAGATTGATCTCAATTATTGCTAAATTCAAGACAAAAAGATCAAACAAATCTTCAGGTTGTTCATTAAAAGTCAACCAGTGACGACGGAAGCCATATTTTCTAAGATATATGTGGTTAAAGTTTAATTTTGAATTAAACTTTGATTAATTTGGATGAAACTTAAGACAAAAAGTTATAAATGTTGCGTTTTTGGTCGTAAAAATATACATATTTATATTCAGCTTCTTCTTTATCTGTTTTATACGTCTGAGTCTGATGGTGATAGTAATTGGTCTTTATTTAATACGAAAAC
>NW_013674071.1:3882-7713 GCF_000517525.1 Limulus polyphemus
AATTGAACTGCAGGACAGAGAGACGTATTGTTGAGTCGAGCACGTGAGACGTTCATTGTGAATTGTAGCGTTTGTTATAGCGTGACTGTGGAAATTAAGTGTATTGCTTTGTTTGTTTTGAATTTCGCGCAAAGCTACACGAGGGCTATCTGCGCTAGCCGTCCCTAATTTAGCAGTTTAAGACTAGAGGGAAGGCAGCTAGTCATCACCACCCACCGCCAACTCTTGGGCTACTCTTTTACCAACGAATAGTGGGATTGACCGTCACATTATAACGCCCCCACGGCTGAAAGGGCAAGCATGTTTGGTGGAACGGGGATTCGAACCCGTGACCCGCAGATTACAAGTCGAGCGCCCTAACCACCTGGCCATGCCGGGCCAAGTGTATTGCAAAGTTGTATTCAGAAAGAATAAACCAGTTTTATTTAAGAAAGGACTTGCATCGTTAAAGTTTCTTAGGAAAGAAATTATACGACCGGAGGCGTAACAATACAAAGAACATTACAAAAGAGTGGGCCGAAAGGAATTTGTTTTCACCATTTGGAGTAATGAAAAAAAAACTGAATACAGCCGCGCGCACACACAACGTTCGCCTTTGTTCCAAAGAACTGCTTCCTGTTTACTGAACATCACCGAACTGTTATTACGTTATTACTATTACTGTTTTTGACTTTTTATTTATAATTTCAATAAATTTGTTGGCCGGCCCACCTGACCAGTCCGACCTTTATAATCATGCATCATAGTGATCATCCGTGCTGTACCACTATCAATGATAGCATTATATCAGCAGCAATAACCATCCAAAAATTGTCATTGTTTCCTGAGAAAGCACCATACATCAACAGCGTATTTTATTAAACTAAACTGTTTTAAAAGGATAGTATTTCTATTATACAGATTGACGTCCATTATTAAAACTTGTTGATTCAAAAAGCGAAGAATGGGGATCTTTAAAAATTACAGAAACAAAATAGGTAGCTTAAAGTGGAAATGCAATCGCAAAAAAGAAGAATAAATAAACAAGATTAAGGTTTGAGACATAGTGTTGACAGTATTTCCTCAGGCTACAAATCCATAATTTGACTTCATGTGTAAAAGCTTTAATATTTAGGAAAGTCAAATAGGGATTTGTAGCATGAAGAAATACTGTCAACACTATGTCTCAAACCTTAAGCTTAATTATTTATTTACTCTTTTTTTTGCGACTGCATTTTCACTTTAATCTATCTATCTTGTTTCTGTATCTTTTAAATATCTCTATTCCCCCTTTTTAAATTAACGATTTTTAATAATCTTGTCCCTAGATAATTTTTTAACTAATGGATAAGACTATAAATTATAATACTAAATAGTTTAACTAATTGATAAGACTATAAATTTTAATATTAAAAATTCCGCTGATCAATGCTGTTACTGTTAAGTGGTATATGACGTCCAGAGCCTAGAAGTTAGAGATAGAAGTTTAGTAGTAGTACTGTTTCATCTGGTTATTTCATAACACGTTAGCCGGCATTAATTATTATTAGTTAACCAATTGTTACGTAAGTTAAACATTAAATTTAAAATGAAATTTCAGTATCCCAAACCTCGTCGTGATGATAGCTTTGTTGAAGATTACTTTGGAGTTAAAGTGAGTATTTTTGTTTTTTTTGAACTAAATTCTAAAGTAAATGTAATCAACGAAATAAACATGTCTCAGCCTAGAGTTTACAAATACTCTCAGTCACTTGGCCCATCATAAAATCAGGTTTTTTCTTTTGTTTTGTTTTGTTTTTTCACGTAAAGTAAACTATTTCACTTTCCAGTTTCAGTTTTTATTGGGCATACTTTCATCAGGCCTTGCTCTACCTGTGTGCCTTATAATATATAATTACTTTTTCAGTCATTGTGTTTGTTACCAATTGGTTAGTAAAATGTTTTAAAGTAAATGATTGACTTTAGTTTACTTGTGAGTTAGATGTACATTGGCTTTGGAGTTTATGTTGAAACTTTGTGTGTGAAGTTAGGCTTGCCAGTGAACATAGCCTATTTAGAAGTGTTACAAAAATAACAGAACATCTTATAGAAGTAACCTTTTGCTTTCTCCCATCCAACCCCTCTACAGTCCAGTTCTTGAGTTAACTGCCACCAATGTTATTTTCTTTGCTAATATTTTATGTGCCACATTATCAAAAGCTTTTGAAAATCTTACAAAGTACACATTTAGGTGACAAGTAACATCAAAGATAAAGAGATTACAGAAGAGTAAAGTTAGATTTCTCCTTGAGTTTGATGGTTCCATCTTCAATCTTGACTTTCATTAATGGCATTATATTTTACTAGTTAATTTTGCAAAGATTCTTTTATCAGACTTTACAGAATTTTGCACACTATAGAAGTAAGATCAACTGTCCTATAATTTCTAGAGGACTCTTGTCATCCTCATTTAAAAACAGGAGTAACATTAATAACTCTTCAGTTTTGAGGGGCATCTGCCCTCTGTTTTTTGTCCTACCATAAATGAAAGAATGGTGCTCACATATTTGATTTTTAAGTTTAACCACCTTTAAAACCCCAATTAGAAGTTTGTCTGGCCTTTGTGTTTTATTAGTAATTCCACACTATTTCTACTTGCCATCATTAGATTAATATCCAAATGAACTAAACCATTTCCAATATTTCCCATAGAATGCTCAGCATGTGAGATGATGTAAGTGGTCAAATGAGCAATGCTTATTCCAACATATTGGAAGATAGTCCAAAGGCACTTGCTACATAGATTAGATGGTGTTTTTAGCATATGTTTGCTAGTAAGTATTAACTTTTGTGCCCTTTATGGCTCCCAAACAGGGTGGTCACAAAAAGTCCAAAGTTTTTTTGAAATACTGGTAGTTGTAATCAATGTAAATTTCTTCTGCCACATTGCTTCCCATCCTGTGTTTTAGAAGCTTTACCAACTTATACAATGTGGTACAGTATATGTATCTAAACACTTCTTTGTATGTTTACTACTCATGTAATTCTTCTTAAATAAAGGGGAATATATCAGAGTGTGAAATCATTATTTAATTATATATACACGTATATGAAGAGCTTAAATGCAAAATGCCATATATTCAGTTTTGCCATTTTAGAATTTTATTTCCTGAAGTTTTCCCAAAAATGCTATAAAATAAAAAGTGGCTTACTTATTAAATAAAAACCATTCTGAATAATTATATGAAAACCTAAGAAAATCTAACTTTATTATTTATTTCAAATGTTACAAAATCTTTTATTTTTTGGATTAAACACTTTACATCCATAGGTCTTTTTAGTCGAAATGCTGCATATCCATCAATGAAATGCCATTCGAAGCTAAATTTTGTTGAAAATGTCACATACCATATTACACATCTAAGCTCTTCATATATATATTTAAATATTTTTATGGTTATTGGCATTTATCATAAGGATTTTACACTGCAGAATTTCAAATACTTCATGAATGAACTGATAAAGAATTCATTGTTAACATTAATGCTGTTGTAAACTCAGTTGGTGTTTAATATATATATATATATATATACACACTTGCTCACTTTAATGAGCTCCTACTGTAGACAGAAACAGTGCAATAATTTGTTACTGTATGTATAACTGAGGGTTTGTGAATTCAGAGGATAAGTATATTTGTGTATATGGCTTTGGTTTGAGATTTAGAGGTACACATTTTTAAATGTTAGTGTATATGTTCCATTCTTCTACAGTTCAGAAGCTTCAGGAACTTGTGTGCATTCTATAAATCTCTTCAGTGATTTTTCTATCAATAAAACAAACAATGTGAAAAAACAAACTATTTGTGTAATG
>NW_013674071.1:8414-12784 GCF_000517525.1 Limulus polyphemus
ACTAGGAGCCAGCCCAAAAACTCAAGAGCCAGGTATGCTTAACCTAACTTCACTTCTGTTTGTACCGGGAAATGTGTTTGTTTATTCTCATGTCAAAGAGTGCATGCTATCAATCACATAATATCAACAACCACATGATAGTATTGCCTGAACTAACTGCCTTAGGTCCCATATGATCTAAACACATGCACTGATTGGTTGAATTGCGAGAAAAAAAGAATAACAAAATGGCATGAAATTAGTAACATGTTGTACACCTGCAGTGCTTCATTCCTGAAAAAACATGAAGTGTTGAATCTGACATTAAAATCCTAGAAACAAAGTTCAATTTAGGAGTCAAAGAACACAAAAATAGTTCTGGATTTCCAAGAGTCCAGAACTTTTCTAGATTCGAGTTCTGTTTAGCACAGCCCTATGCACAAATAAAATGGGAGAAAATAGTAGGTGCCACGATGAAATTTTGGTTTCAATGGCCGCCTGCTCCCTAGGAATTGTCGAGGTCTGAATTAATAATTGTTTGTCAGGAAAATGAATAAAATTCCTTTTTTGTAAAAACGAAATTCGATATGAGTGTTTGTATGTTTCATATGTAAGGTATTCTCTGTTATTTCATTAACAATATTGATTAGTGTTTAATATATCTGCTTGCATTGTGTTTAAGTTTTTATTATTATATTTTTATTGTTGAGAGTATTTTGCATTGTTAGCTCAGTATAAATCTTCTGAGCATGACTGAACCTCATGAGATATTATTAGGATTACACCTAAGAATATTGCAAACAGTAAGAATAGCCAACTGATCAAACTATGCATTCTAGTATTTACAAGGTAGAACTTCTATATTCTTAGTTAACTATGCTCATTTCTGGGTTGAATTTTAGTTTTTATCTATATAGATAACTTGCTTTAAACAGAAGTTCATATTAAAATAGTGGTACTTGAAGACACAGATGACAAGGAATAACTTCATATCTAGTAATTGTCCTTGGCTTTTGACACTCAGTCATTATTCAGTCACATTTTGCAAAATACAAGTTCTGTGCTATAGTAAGTAACCTTAATTTGGATATATTAACTATAAGATTACTAGAAAATGTTTTTCATTATGGAGAGATTGTATAATTTTTTTAAATTTCGTGATTATATTTGAGCACATAAAATATTATGAAAGTCAATTTTTGTTATGCTTTTATGTGTACTTCTAGGTATCGGATCCGTATCAGTGGCTTGAGGATCCAAACCTTGAAGAGACTAAAGCTTTCGTTGATGCACAGAATGCCATTACATTTCCTTATCTAGAATCTTGTAAAGTAAGAAATGTACTGAAGGAAAGGTGAGTGGTGTTTATATTTTTTATCATTTTTGGGCAAAACAAAACATATATATTTCACTGTCTTGTACCTGTTTCCAGAACATTTTTTAAGAATATTTAGCTTCACATTTCTATTTAACAGGATGTTTTCTTGGGGACTTGCACATTATACCTTGCATGTATATTCAAAACATTCTAATTTGATAGTGTAATGGTATCTAAATGATGCTATAATGTACTATGGTATTTTCCATAAAAATGGACTTCCCCCACAGTAAATTGGTAAGGCCTGTTAAATAGAAGGTCTGGAGAATACCATTTCCCAGAGTATCAGTTTGTATCTATTTGAGCTTCAACTGAAGTTTTCAAGAAGTCTTCACACAAAATGCACAACAATAATCTTTCTTTACAAAATAGTCAGAAACAAGTACAGTATTAAACAAAAACAAGGACAAGTGTTTATAATACATGTATGGAACTGGCAAGAGAGAGATTTTGTAAAAATACATCTATTTGTTCTCTCTTTGTAAGTTACATGAAAAAAAAAGTTAAAACTTAAACCACTCAAAGTTAAAATATGGCAAAATGAAAAATACTAAAGTAAGGCAGTAATCAGCACTGACAGTGAATCTGTTATAGATCTAAATGAATCTTAACCAAAAATATAGGTCTAAGAGGGGAGAGTCTGGCTTTAAATACCAAAATACAATATTATGAACAAAGTCGGGCTGCTCATGACACACATTCCTGTTTGTCTGAAGTATTGTCACTTGAACACAAGTGGGAAAGCCCCAGGCTATAACATAATTTACTGACAAAAAAGACAGCTGTCTATTTTGGAACATCATGAGTCAAGTAGGGGTGTTGAGAGCCAGCTTGAGCTCCAGGGTCAGTAATATCATCAGGTCCCCCCTTTCCTTCTATTTATTAACTTTTGCTGATTTTTCATAAAATAAGCTTAGGTGATAAATTTCTTCATGAATCCAAGCAATAACCATTTTAGCTCATTAAAGTAGTATGCATTCCTAGTGAGCTTCCTCCTTGCCCCCACCCTCTCTTGTCAGCCCTGGAGTCAAGTCACAGTTTGTAAGAAAATATCTTTAATGACAGTTAGTGAATTGTGTCCTTTGCTCAGCTAAAGTAAGGAGAAATTATGTTGCATGCTTGAGCAACTCTGTCCAAAATGAACTGAAAGTAAACAGAAAATTCACATTTTGATTAAGGAAGTAGCAGAGGTATGGCATTGTTCTGTACCACAGGACCCAAACTTTGTAGTGATTAGACAATACAGGTAGAGTTATCACAGTTTCTGTTGTTGTGACATACATAAATGTGTCTTGTACCATCATCATACTTAGTACCATCAGTGAAGTGGATGTTTTTGAAAAGAGAACTGTATAAAAAAAGATAGTTTGTACAATGAGTATATGACTTCAGTTTGGTAAGGGTAATACGTCATTTCTGTACTATTAAAGTTATAACCTATTATAAGATAAAATAACTGATGTTCATGTAATATTGTGAAATATGCTAATGTAAATACAGTTTGTATATAAACATGTCTGTTTTCTTATATCCAATAACAGAACACTGATTTGATGTTTTTGAAATTGTTTATTTAAGGTTGACTGAGTTATGGAATTACCCTAAATACAGCTGCCCTGCTAGAAAAGGGTCAAGATATTTTTTCAGCATGAACACTGGACTTCAGAATCAAAGGTTTGTTTATGGTTAAGATTATAATCCTAAAAGTTTTACTGTAATAAGAAATAATAATAATAATATATTTTAACCACACCTACAGCACTTATAAAGTACACTGCCCTATTGGATGCAGATGGACACATTATTTTAGCCATCTTCCACTTGCAGTAATGGTCAAACAATTTCACATCTGGAACACTTTACAGCTGCATCTTTCTTGGATTGTGAATATAGCTGATAAGTTTTGCATCCAAGAAAAAAGGCTATTTAATTGTGGACATTGACCAAAGCAACTGCTGACGTGCTTTAATGGATTTCTTATTGACTATAGTATAGCATGAAAGATAAACACACCTATCAGCACTAGAAATCACACAGAGTTGGTCTTGTTTTACACTTGCATTAAAAGCTGGAGTGAACTCTTTATTTGTCCCAAACTCTTTGAGAAGGTGGAACTTGGGCCAAAGGTAGAACACCATGCGTTCAGGCTAGATCCTTTGTGTCCCTGGAAAATTTTGAAACTCAAGATTATCAGAAATATCATTTCGTCTTTTTTCTAACCTTTTTTTCATACAACAATTGAGTATTAACAGTTGATAAATATATATAAATTTAGATTTTATATTCATTTTTTGCTTTTATTGTGACACTAGAAGTACCAGTTGATTTTTTTACACTTTGTATAAATGCCACGACTTTGTCCCTTCCCCATCACTGATGGTTATAAAGTGTTTTATGTGTGTTCTAAAATTGTATTGGTTATAGTATTTACTATGACATTTACAATGTTTTTAGATATGGGTTATTTACAATTTTGTGTTGTATACAAACTTGTATGCTGAGAACTACAGAACTATGTACTGTTCCAATATATAAAATTCAAGTTGCATCATATAGTTGGTAAATAAAATAAACCTTAAAAAAAAAAGAAAGAAAAAACATGTATCTGTTATTTATTATTGTAATGTACATTATTCACTAAATAACTGCCTCCTAGTGGCACAGTGGTATGTTTTTGGGCTTACAATGTAGAAATTGGTGGTGGGCAAATCACAGATAGTCCATTGTGTAGCTTTGTGCTTAATTACAAACAAACAAACACTAAATAACTAATTATATGGTAGTTTAATTGTCATGTGTAATTTAAGTTAGAACTCAAAGTTTTATAATTACCCTTTTGTAAAACAAAAACATTTGAAACATGCAGCTGATAACTGTTTTTTGAACATTGCTTTTTGGAGAGATGGCTATCTAAATATGTATATGTATAGGTGTGTGTGTGTAGTGTATATATATATATATATATATATATTATTTTTATAGATGCTATATATATACTAGAGAGAGAAATATA